>NW_017537434.1:755841-778067 GCF_001853355.1 Bactrocera latifrons
AAAAAAAAATTATATAAATTAGATTTTATTAAACAGTGGCAGGACTTTTTTGTAGAAATATCAGCCTTGAAAATTTGAAAATGAATGAATTTATGAATGAAATTCGCAAAAAAGAATCTAAGAAGTGTTTATCAATAAACTTTACAATCTGAAAAAATGTGAAGTTTCGGTAAAATAATAAGGTAAGAGCCGACCACTCTAATATTTAACCGAAATTTTACCTTTTTATCAACCTCTAATCAATCTAAAATGAACATTTTCTGAAAATTAAATATGACAAATCGCTTGAATGCATATACACACTCACATATACATACATACATACTAAAACACAGCTGTGTGAGTTACAGAGGAAATAATTGATTGCTTATCGCAATATTTTCTGTTATTTCTTAAAGTGTTTACGTGGTTGTGTAGTGGCGGATGACATTTTTTTCTGCCTTCAAATTTTATTTACACGCATTAAAAACTTTATTTTTAATGTTTCTGGGAAATTAATTTAACATAAACTGCATTGTATACGTTTTGATCATTCAACAAAAAAATAAAATAAAATAAAATAAAGCACAAAAGCAAAAAAAAAAAAAAAATCAAAGGAAAATAAAAGCTATTTTGCCTACTCATATCCAAATCGCGCCGTTAAGAGTTATTCTCTTTACTTAACACACTTATAACCGTCCTCCTCTCTTGGCGGCTGGTGGTGTCAAATCTAATTACTGTATTTACTCTATATAATTGTGTATGTGTGCTTGTGCCACCTTAAACCACTTATCTTCAATTTGCTAGTTTTCAATTTCCCTTGCTAATTTCATAAATTTCACTTTAACACTTATTCGCTGTTCACTAACCGCGCTGCAACGCTCTCTGACAAGTTTGCAATTATTGCAATTCAATTTGTTGCCAGCCACATTTTCTTCGCGCCACTGCCAAGTGCATTGCCGCATCGATATGGCAACAAAAATATTTCTTTTTTATATGCAGTGATAGAAGGTGTTGGCGATAAATTAAAAATATATCGAATTAGATGACTTAAAGAAAAGTACAAAAAAAAAAAAATTAAAGTAAAGAAATCAAATCAGCGGTGCGCCAATTGAAAAAAAAAACTGTCAGAAAAGTAAAGAAAAAGAGAATGACAACCTATTGACGTGCGTTTCCGTAAACATTATACATACAATTTCCTTAAAATATATTTAGAACTGATGAAAATCGGATACTTTTTCGAATTATTTACGTTCAAGACGCTAGTTCTAGTTTTTAAGAGATTACAGGAGTTTCCTCGGGTAAAAAAAACATAATTTTTCAATAATTTTTTCTCATATAAAAATGAAATGTTTTATTAGAATTTTTTACTGTTACGAACATACACTATTTACAAAAAGTCTTTGAAAAAAAAAAAAATTGAAATTAAAAAAAAAAAAAAATGTTTTTTTAACTCTCGACGCCATTACCGGTGACTCCTCGGAAAAAATGCGCCCACGTTGGCAGGATAACTACTTACAGGAACATCTAAAGTGAAAAAATACGTTTTAGTTAAAACCTCAACTTAGAACTTGGCCGAAGGAAAACAAACTGAGAAATTGAATCTTTGGCAGACATTTAATCAAATAGTTGTAATCGAAAAGCAAATTCTTGACCTTTAGGAATTGTATCTCTAAGACCTGTGTAAAATTTCATGAAGATCGTTGTGTGGTTCTCGAGAAATCTTTGCCAAACGACTTCAAAAACACAGTTTCGAGAAAAACGTGTTGCTTAGCCTAGCTAGTCTCGAGCGCACGAGTTCTCAAGGCTGTATCGCCGAAACTATTACTCGAATCAACTTGAAAATTTAGGAAAATATTCTAGAGCTGTTATTGAATTTAATAAAACATTAAAAAAGTGGATTTTTTTGAAACCCGTTAGCCCATGTAACCCTTTAAGGGATTATATCCACATGTAAGCGAGTAAAATGCGTTTTTTGAATTTTTTTTTTCATTTTTAAATTTTTAAATTTTAACTTCAAAAATATTTTCAAATACATTTACCGTCGATATATATGCAAAAAAATAATAAATTTTTAGAAATTCACAAGTTTTGAAGTTAATTTAGTAAACGCCGATAGCGTTTTGAAGACAATCTTCAAAGAAACCCTAGTGCTGCCACACTTTCTTCAAGTTTTAATGCGTCAATAAATATATTTTATATGGTTCTGGTTAGATATTTCTGACATTCTGCTGGTACCTGTAGGTACGTCGAAAAAGTAGCAACCCTGTAAGAATTTTATTGATATGTGATAAAAATTTCAACGCTACTTATAACTAAAATTATTTTTTAAAAGGAGGTGGAACATATAAACATATATTGTATATAGTATATACATTGGGGCAAAGCAGTACCTGGAAATTTTAAATAAAACGCAAAAAATTTCATTAGTCATCTGTATTTATTTTGTCGCCTTCAAAGTAATCCCGACCAGATGTAGTACACTTATGACAAAGATTTTTCCAGTCCACGTAAAACCTTTCATAAGCACTTTTTGGGATGCCTTCAGCCGAATTTTGTTTTGTCTCTTCCATCGACCGAGAACAGAGCGGCAATCTCGTAACAATATTAATAATACGTTTATGAAAAGAATTAGCTTAAATAATGATTTAAATTTATTTTATTTAATTATTTGTGAACACGCCTCAGAGCAGGCGACCTAAATTAGCTACGGTATCGCGTTTATTGCAAAGTTAATCAATTTCCCTGCAGGGAAAAGCTATGCACTATCAATTTATATAAAGTGTAATCAGTTTGGTGGGCTTGAGGCGCTGCAAAAATAGCAATACAACAACAAAAAACTGACAACAATGTCACTGATAAGCGTTTGCCTCGACTACAATTTAAAATCGATGTACATATGTATATGCTTTCATATACTTACATATTATATTTATGTATGTACATATGTATATATATACGCATAAGGTGAGTACACTATGTGCATATATGTATAGAGTAATCATGTCTAGTCTACATAGTTAACAACTGACTCGTGTACATATACACGTCGTTGCGCATCAAGATAAGCTTCAATGAGTTGTGAGATGTTTATCTGTGACCTCAAGTGGTACGAGTGCGCGTCACACAAAAAAATGATAGAGTTGCAGGCATATACGTAGCTGTATATATGTATTGTATGTTAGCATGTAAGCATATATGTATGTGCGCGCTTATTACTTGTATACATATGTAAATTGTATGTCCACTTTGGAGTGTCGCTTCAAACATGCATATCGTCACGTAAAATGCAAAAAATAAAAAAATCGAAAATAATAACAATTTTATAATCAAAACTCCAATTTCGTTTCAATTAGAGTGTAGGATAACCAATATATAACCAATGTGTAACCCATGTATAAGCAATAAATAACCCATATATAACCGATTTATAACCAAAACTCAAAATTTGTTTCAATTTGATTTATTTGTATTCCATCATTTTTTCTTCGCCTGTTAACTTATGAAAAGTGATGTTACGTTATATTGCATTTTAGGTGACGATATATACAAGCAAATGCATGCATTAGGATGCATATATATATATATGTATATATGTAAACGTAAATATGTTTATATACATATTTGTATATAAATATGTACATTGCAGTCCAAAAACGACGGTAGCAGCTCAATGAAAGGCACGTACTCTCCACAACCATCGATTATATGCGTGTTTTGTTGTTTTCTTTTTTGTAGCCACTTTTTCCCTTTATTTGTATTTATTTTTATGCTCGAAGCTCGAAAAATGTTCCTTGCTATTAGTAGCAACTCAATATACACCGCATAGTCACACTACTCTGGGCAAGTCAGCGTTGCTTGGTCGCTTACATACATTATTGCATGCTTGGCTAAGCAGATGAGCAATATAATAGGCGTTTATGCATATCTACACACATCGCGCGCATCGATAAACACACACACATATATATACACAAACACTTATTTATATGTGTACATTTCTATGCAACGCTAGCATGTGCACATTTCAGTGTTTGCTGCCACTGTTCCGTTGCTATCGGCCTGTCTGTCTATTGCTTGTCGGCAATGTCCTCCGCCCCTCAGTCAGCAATACATATATATGAAGAAACGTCGTCGAAAGCGTACACTTTACAGTTTCAGTTGTTGCGTTGCGTGGCGTTACTGCAACGTTCCACTAGACATTGCTGACGTTGTGCACCATGGCGTATGATTGACCTTTGCATAGAGTAGTGCCGTGCTTATCATTGAGTGTTTCCTCTGTTCGTTGTGCCGAGACGGCGTATTTCGTCGTTCGCTCATTCTGTCTCACTGACTGTGTAACTGACTGACTTGGCGGCTTTGCAGCGTTAAAAGCAACAAATACAGGAACTATATGTATGTATATAGTATATATGCATGTGTGTTAAGGTAGTTGATGAGTTTAGCATGGCATAAATGCAACAATGTGCTTTGAGCGCCTTTGTGTATTGGAGTCATTCATATGTGCATATGTACATGTCATGCGCGCGCTCGTATGTGTATAATGTATATATTTTTTTACGTGTGTATGTATCCTCAATATAGGCTCAGTCGAGCCATGACTTTAATTAGTGTACTAAATTTTTGTTGCAACATTTTTAAGCGCTTTGCTTAGCTAGTGTTATTTCATTGAACTTATTTGTAAAGCGGTACATCAATATTGGAAAAAAAAAATTAAAATAACAATGGCACAAGTTCTATCTATATTTTGAGTTTGATGGTTACTTTTTTTTTTTTTTTTTGTAAACTAAATTTTATTTATATTTACATATTTTAATACATTGTATGAAATATTTTATTTTTATTTTGCAAGATATCTTCACGAAATTTGGCTTAGAATGTTCTCAAAGACAATGCTTTGGTATCTGTACAAATTGTTCAAATCGGACCACTGTAGCTTATAGTTGCCATACTAACTGAACAATCAAAATCAAATCCTTGTATGGAGATTTATTTTATTTTACGAGATATCTTCACGGCATTTGGCATAAAATGTTCTCAAAGGCAACGCTATAATATCTGAACAAATTGTTCCAATCAGAAAACTTTAGCATATAGCTGTCATACAAACTGACCGATCACAATTAAGTCCTTGTATGGAGATTTATTTTATTTTACAAGATATCTTCACGAAATTTGGCATACAATATTCTCAAGGACAACGCTATTATATCTGTACAAATTGTGCAAATCGGACCATTATAGCATATAGCTGTCATACAAACTGAACGATCACAATTAAGTCCTTGTATGGAAATGTTTTTTATTTTACAAGATATCTTCGCGAAATTTGACATAAAGCATTATCCCAAGCAACACTATAATTTCCGGAAATAATTCTGAGATCGAACCACTATATCACCTAGCTGGGATACAATCTGAACGATCAAAATCATGTTTTTGTATGAAAACTTTTTTCAAATAATGATATTTTAATTTCGGTGCAACCGATGTTAACTTTTATTTTCTTGTTTACAAATTATTATCATGTCTGGATTTGTTCCTTTAAATTGTGCTTTCACTATCTACTTCCTAAACCGCAAATTTATTCAAAGTATTGCTAGCGCGATTTAAAAACAAAGCTTTAAAACTGTCTATGCTCTTTTACTTTCCTATAATTTTTATACACTAAATATGCCTTGAAACCGACGCTTTTATGCTGCAACAAAAATGCATTTCTGAAATTCAATTTACATTTATTTCACTGTTCACTAATATATAACACGACTTTAAATGCATTTCGTTTGTTAAAAATATGCTTACACTCTTCTTCTGATGCCTTTTCGCGGTTCGCGGTTCACCGCAAGCATTTTCATTTTCCGTCTATATGAATTGCTAGCGTGTAGACTCCTCCATTTCTTATAATTTTCACTCAAATGCATACTCACTTCCGCTCACACTCATACGTACGTTTGTATGTTTGTATATGATTTCGTGTAGTTTATGCACACACACATGCGCATGCTGGTGCAAAATGGCGCTACGTTTAAGTGTAACTGTTGTCTGGCCGCCTGCACTTCCTTCCTGCGCTGCCTTTCTGCAATTTTCTGACATTGAAGTACCAATTCAACAAGAAAATTTCTTGTATCCTTCAGCGTTCTTATTATTCTTAGTGTGTGTTTTTGCCCTTCCCATAGCTTGTCGTTGCGGTTTTCAGTCGTCTCGCAGCTTACAGCTCTACACGTTCTCTGCAGCGCTTTACCTTTTCTTGCCCTTGTCTAAGTCATTATCTGCTCTTCAATAGCGATCCATATAAGTAATATACACGTATATATACGACTGGTTGCCCTTGCCTTTCATTCACTTTCTTTGCAGGAGCCTCGCTCCACCCACCGGCTCGCCATTCTCGCCACACTACTACATTCATTCGCAAACGCTTCCTCATTTATTATGCGGTTTCGCTTGTAATTTGGTAGTAAAGCGGTTGGTCGGATGTTTCGGGGGCGCCACTCATTAATGCAAGCACTCATAGGCACTTGTTAGCCATGTGCCATACACATCGTCCTGGTGAGGCCACCCACTGCCTCCTTGTGACCTTCGTGCGATTTTCAGTCGCCGTCACTCAGTTAGTCATCGCCTCATCAGTTGCCGTAATTTGTGTCCGCATCTGTCATAGTCTGTTGTCATCTTTATATACGTACATATATATATATATATATATGTATATTTTTTCAAAACTTTTTTTCGCTATGGCAACCATGCGTTGCCCCGCATCTCAATGTGAAGGTTGCCCAACCACTCAAATGCTACCTTGTCACATTGTATTGACAACATTGAAGGCTGGGCGAAATTTGGCCGAGTCGTAAAAAATTAATATTGCCAACTGTTGGCGCCTTAACAATCATCCAAACCTTGTATTTCGGTATCGGTATTATGACTTGTTTGCAGTGGTTGGGTGTGGTTTTTAGTAAATTTTCTATTTGCTCTTGCTGCATAAAATCGATTCACGCGCCTACACTTGGTTCATTCAGCTATTGGCGCCTTTTTATTATCATATTGCCTGCACTCGTTGTCGGTTGGCAATGGCCACGTGCGCTCAATGCTTAATATGACAGGTGTTGAAGCATTCAATCGATGAGATGGCGTCTTATTGCATGGCATATTTACAAATTCATAGACCAATTTACAATAAGAACCGCCGTGTTGATGCCAACAGTGTGTAAATAGTGGAATCGGCTTATGAAGAGGTTAAGTGGAGTGTTGTAGTGAAGATCATCAATGATTTTGATGTAAAAATTATGTGGTTTCATGCTTTAAATATTATATTATTTTGAAATATTTTAGTCTTGGGGAACCATCACTTTCGTTTTTCGACGATTTCGTTCTTCAATGTAATTGTCGCTGTTGATAGTCCTTCCTGTTTTCAAGGTAGTCAATAAAGATTATTCCATTCGCATCCCAAAATGAAGACGCCATAACGTTTGGAGCGGGTTTATCAGGTGAGAGTGGACCTGGTGTCTGTCGATTGGACTTCGGCGTGCAATGATAGTGCCATGTTTCATTCGTTGTTACATATCCAAACAAAAACTGGGGCTTATTATGCTTGAACATATCCAAACACTGTTCCGAGTCAGTAACTCGTCGTTGCTTTTGGTCAAAAGTGAACTTTTGGGAAACTTGCTTTTCACAGAGCTATATCATAACCAAATAGGTATTTGTGAATGATATGATATATATATACGTTCAGTTGATATCTTTACTGTGTCTGGGTTTGACCGGAGACTTAATTCTTATTTACTCCAACCTGCTCATGCGGTCTGACCTCTCGGGGAGTATCGTGGTGGTTGTGGTTTATACCCGAATGCGAGTAGAATTGATATTTTGTCAGTTCAATGTGGAGTTGCATTGCAACTGGGTGCCGGATCCATAGTACGGTAGAAGTTTTAGATGGGCCTCAACCTTTATCAAGGTGGTTAGCGTGTCCATTTCACACCGTCAATTGGTACTGCGCTGATCAACACATTGATTTGAACCATTGTACTTTTGAGTACCGTGTTGTAAGGTTGTCTTCAGCAGTTAAAAACATACCGGATGTTGTGTCTGGGTTTCCCAACGTTAGCCCTACACCATCCTTCGCAATCTCGCCTACTATCTCATTGCCCTCGATGTGGCGGCCAGTAGAAGTAAAGTTGCTTGTTTGTGGCGATACGAGGTTATTGCCTTGATTGCTGCTTATTTGTCTAAGTAGATGTTGACTCTGGAATTGCCTACAGGTGTATAGAGGCCAGTTCCGTAGTTTTCGCAATAGCAAAGACCTCAGCTCGAAAGGTTACCTTAGTTGTGTCTCATTTATTGAAGGGAACTACCATCGAGGAGTTTTGTGCTTTCTTGTGAACACCAGCAGAACCGTTTTCTCCGGGTTCAAACACAGATCCGATTGCGTTGCTCAATTCACCACTAATATCCATAGAAGCAGAGATAGCACTCCACCTCACGGAGTACCTCTACAGATTTCTTTGGACATTCTAGCGTCGGTCCATTCTGCTTCTATGGATCATTCTATAGGTGAAGGGGCTGCTGATCCAACGTTAAATAGCAGGATTAACACCTACTGACTGGATACTATTCAGAATAGATTCCGTAGAAATGTTGTTGAATGCTTCAGAAATTCTCAGGAATGCTTCAAGAGCGCATTCCTTATATTTCAACTCGTTTCAATACTAACAACCATTATATAGAATGCAGTCTCTACCGATCTGGCTTTCGTGTATGCGTTTTGCGTTTTGGACAAGCTTCTTTGAGGTGCCGTGTTCCTAATTTGCACATCCAAGATTTTTTCTCCAACGTTTTCAACAGGAAGAAAGTCGAATAGGATGGGCTGTTTCTATCTGCCTTCGGTATTAAAACAACCCTGAAGAGAGCCATGAGTGTGACACATTGCTGAACTTCATGCATCTCCTATAAATCACTTTTAACCACAGCACGGATAGATAAAGCGCATTCTGCAGCATTGCTGGATCGATTCCGTCCGTACTGAAAGATTTTTATAGATCGAATAAGCGATTTGGCCATTTTTGTTCTGGTGATTTTAGCTGCTTGTCATAAAATATTCGGTTGCTTAAGCCATTTTTGTTTCTACTCTTTTTAAAAATCATTTCTTATTTCTCCATTGACACGTTTCAGGTGCTGCTCATTCGTGTCAACATAATTTCGTTAAACGTTGTGGCGTCAACAAAACCAACCAACGTAACATCCATCCAACCGTCCGGAACGTAAGCGTCCACATTTGGTCAAACCACGTAGTACGCAGCCACACATCGACCTACCTACATACCGTACATAATCGTGCATGTGTTACGCTGAAATTGCCGCTGAGTTGCTATACAAACTCGCATACGCGACACATGTCCATAAATATGGCTAAATTTAACTGAGGGGAAAAAACACAGAAAACAAAAAAAAAAAAAAAAAAATAACAACAATATCGATCGTTGGCGGGAAATGTTGGCAATGAAGCGTTTCCAAAAATAATTTGCTCGACCGACACGCGCCATAATGCTATTTTGCGTCCTCATAATGCACCTGGCCAATTATCGGTAGCTTAGCGTTTTAAAGCCGTCCTAATAGTGGGGCGTACACCTATACGCTCCCGCAGGAATTCAACCACTTGACCATTACAATTAACAACCATCGGATTTTATAATTGCATTGGTAATGCTTTAATGGGCATAAATACAGTTAGTCAGCTTCATTAGGCACAAATTACAATTTGAATTGGCGCTGCGCTGCTAGTTCACAACTAGACTAAACGGCGTCGTCAGTGTGTGAACTAATTATTTGAGTAATAATTTGCTACACTTTGTAGTTGTTGCTACGAGTTGTTGTTGTATTTTTCTGTGCATAGTCAATGATTAGTGGTAAAATGAAGATACGATTTTCTTTAAAATTTTTCTAATGAATATGGCGTTATAAATCTTATATCTCAGTCCAATTCGGGTTTTAGCATGTATCCTTCTCCACCTGGTCCTTCCAACGGAGTGGAGGTCTTCCTCTTCCTCTGCTTCCCCCGGCGGGTATTTCGTCGGATACTTTCAAAACTGGAGAGTTTTCATCAATTCGGACGACATGACGTAGCCAGCGTAGCCGCTGTCTCTTAATTCGCTGAATTATGTCAAAGTCATCGTTTATTTCGTATAACTCATCGTTCTATCGAATGCGATATTCGCCGTTGCCAATGCGCAAAAGACCATACATCTTTCGCAGAACCTTTCTTCCGAAAACCGGTAACGTCGAATCATCAGATATTGTCAAAGTTCATGCTTCTGCACCATATGACAGGACAAAAATAATAAGGGACTTGTAAAGTTTGGGCTCTGTTCGTCGAGAAAGGACTTCACAATTGTCTACTTAGTTCGAAGTAGCACTGGCATAGGCAAGAGTTATTCTGCGTTTGATTTCGAGGCTGACATTGTTTTCGATTTTAATGCTGGTTCCAAGTTAGAGAAAATTATCTGCGACTTCAAAGTTAAGACAGGCTTCCAACCAAGTCGCATCAACCGCCTCTTCGGGTGTCTCAAAAAGTTGATCTATTAGTTTCTATTTTTTACACGAGAATCAAAAGTCAGTTATTCCTAGCCAAGTCAGGACCTTACGGTGTATGACTCATCATGTCGATGTTTTGAGTGTTCAAAAATTCGGTTGTTTCAGTCGATGTATGAGAGCTTGCATTATTGTGAAAAATGAACCTTCTTCGGCGGTTGGTTTTCTTGATTTCTTGAAAGACATCTGGCAAACAAATGATTATTTGTCATTTAGAATTTACCGTTCCGCGTTCGTTAGTGGTTTAAGTAATTTCATCTATGCACTGTTGTTGAGTTAATCCGCTTCGAAAATTGTAAAAAAAAAAAAATCACGCGAAAATGTTCGTTTAATTAATTTTTTTTTTTTTGACGATATGAATATTTTAAGTTACTGTAAACAACACAAATGGCGCTCAGATGTCAAAACGTTCTGAGAATTCTATCTCAAAGACCTGCGTAAAATTGCATGAAGGTCGGTTATGTAGTTCTCGACAAATCAACGCCAATCGACTTCAAAAACAAAGTTTCGAGAAAACCCCGTTTAAAGTTGGTGCACCTAGCCTAGCTAGCCTCGAAGGTACAAGTTCTCAAGGCTGTATCTCCGAAACTATAACTCGGATCAACTTGAAAATTTAGGACAATATTCTAGAGGTGTTTAATAAGACAATGAAAAAATCGACGTTTTGAAACCCGTAAACCCATGGAACCCCTTAATGAGCTTCCCCATTTAATGTTATATTAAATACTATTTATGTATATAAAATTTACTGTTTTCAATTTCGTATATTCATTTTTTAAATATGTACATACAGAGCTACAAATCGTTTAATGATATTCAGGGGTGTGTGGAATCTGATAGTTGTCGGAATCAAAATTGAAACCGATCAAAAAAAGCAGTAGGTGTCATGAATTCAGACATTATTGGTTTGATATTCGCAACAGAATTTCTATCGGTTTTGGGTGTCACGGAAACCAATTTTATCGGTTTTGCTGTCAGAAACAAAGCAAGAGGATAGTCGCACACAGACTTGAAATGTAAGTTAAGAAATCAAGTTATTTTATTGTTACAAATTGATGTATCTTTATCTCTATAAAAAAAAAATATAAGAATAAAACACGAAATGTCTTAATTATTGAGTTTTGAAAAAAAAAATGCGGATATTTAAGGCGGTAGCCTGCTTTAGAGGCTTAAAAATAGATTTTTTTTTTGTGTTTTTTGTTTTTTTTTGGGAGGGAAAGAAATAATTTATTAAAGCGAAATTTTTAGTGCTCATAGTTATATATTTAAACATCACCCGAAAATAAGAATTCTTTGATATTACGGAAGCAATTGCCCGATGCATCTCGCGTGTGCATTTGTCGGACGGCGGGCGGTATGCAGGTCGCAATTTTTATCGGAAACAAAAAAAGTCAAAGAGATCCATATATTTATATTTAAGTTAAACTAAGAAAATTTAAAAAAAAAGTATAGAATTCTATAAAATTTGAAAATTTGAAAAAAAGATGTTTTTTGGCCAAAAAAATGTTACTTTATGTTATTTAAACATATGTTCAAACTTAACTTCTCTTATTTTTTTTTTAGTTTAAATAGAAAATAAATTAATGCCAAAGATATTAAACTTTGCCGAAATTCCATACGTTTAGTTTTTTTTTCAATCTTGTCCGCCAGTTAAGAAGAATAGTAAATATGAAAAAGCCGAGATAAAGTTTTCGCTTTTTGCCCAAGCGCTCATATAATATTATGTCAAAAAAAGTCTTGCGGTATTTTTATTGAATTTTTTTCAATTTTCAATTGTTCATAAAATTTTTTYTGATGACTCATGCACAGCTCTTGACCGACGCTACGGCTGCTACTATGCCGGTCTCTTTCGACTAATTCAGCGATTTTATCGCAATTTTCGACGACAGGCCTTCCGGAGCGTGGCGCATCTTCGACCACCTCTACACCGGAAAGAAAACATTGAAACCATCGTTGTGCGGTGGAAATGGAAACTGTATCGGGTCCATAAACTGCACAAATTTTATTAGCGGCTTGAGATGCATTTTTGCTTTTATCGTAGTAGTACTGTAAAATATGCCGTATTTTCTCTTTATTTTGCTCCATGTTTGCGACGCTATAACTCACGAACGACTTAAAAGAAACGACAATCAATCAAACACGTGTTAGCGCGTGAAATAAGCTTTCCAAAAAGGTATAGCATGACCCGATACGACGAAATCTAGAACTACGTGCTCTCAACGCCTCGTACATATGTATGTGTCTGCCAGACGCTCGCCCACTGTTTCCCTTCTAGCTTCGACAGTATTTCAAATTCCCACTTATAACTTCAGGGACATATTCTTGGATAATTTTTAAAGGGATTTAAGTAAACAAAAATTAAATTTTTTTTGAAGCTTTCAAAGAAGTCTCCCCCCTTAAAGAAGATTTACAAAACGTTATAAACGTAACTTAACACCCAAATACGTCTTTATTCATTCGATAATTATTATCTCTTAAAATATTTCTTTAATTCGGAACTCATTAAAAACTTTAATAGGAAGTTTGGTCACATTAGGAAACAGCTGGTTCGAATATTGGTTTTGCCTATGTTCGAAAAGACGAAAATCCAATCAGATTCTGTGACACCATCGATAATCAGAATTGGTTTGCAATTCTGACAGCTAAGCAATTCTGTCTTGGATTCCACAACACCCCCGATTAAGTATTAAAATTTTCTAATTTGACGAAGAATCTTACTACGCTTTAACAGTATCGCACGTCGCATACCAAAATGTTCACAAATATGTTATGTAAATAATTTCGCCTTATGATTTATTCATAAACCTTGACTGACACTAACGTAATAGCTAACGACTAAACATGCATACATACATACATGTAGGCCGATTTGGTTGCTATGCGTTTATGGGCATCAGCGATGCAGTTCGGCTGCTAGTACAAAATTGCTATATACCCAAATGTATATACTATATACATATGTACGTAGGTATGCTATATATGTATGTACATATATACTTATGCCATATATGTACGTATATTTATACATAGATATGTGTTTTTGTAGCTACCACTTGTTATAATAAATATTTACTTACAAATATTAAAACAAATTTTGCAATGTTTACGAATTTGTTGTGTATATTTGCTTAGAAGTGTGTGTACGGTGACGCCCATATAATTAGTAACACTAAATAAATTGTAAGCTAAAATAAAACACAATTTAATTAAGCTGTAATAAAGAAAATTGTAATAAATTGAATTAAGCTTATTTTAATTTAACAAAATTTATTTTAATTTAATTAAATTTATTTTAATTTAATTATAATTTTGTTTATAAATTTGTGTGTGTTTTCTCGTATTTAATAAATATTTTTATTGTTGCTAGCGAATGATAACGTTTTCTCTCATTGACGGTATTGCCGCAGTTCGATGTCATACATTTCCTTTCCAATAAAAAAAAAACAATCATTGACGCAAATGTAAAACTAATTAATTACTTTGGTTACGAAACGAAAATTACACATGTGTATGTATTTACGAACAAGCAATCAGACATAGAGTCTAAAATTAAACTCGAAAATGTTATAAAAAGCCGCTGAAAATATTTTAAAGTGGAGCGTTAAATGCTGTTGAGGTTTTTATGACTCTATTATTTAAAAGGTAATCCATTTCGAGGTTCCCTACTTTTATGTAAAGAACACAACAAGAAAAAACGTTAACTTCAGCTGCACCGAAGCTAATATACCCTTCACAGATGCATTTCTTTTAGTAACTATGTGGTCAATTTGTATGGCAGGTACATGCTATAGTGAGCCGATCTGAACAATTTCTTCCGATATTACATTATTCCTATGTACAATAACTTATACCAAATATAAGCTATATGCTATAGTTAACTGATCTGAACAATTTTTTCGGAGATTACATTGTTGCCTTAGAAAATCATCTATACCAAATTTCGTGAAGATACCACGTCAAATGCAAAAGTTGTTCATACCAGCGCTAGATTCCGATCGTTCAGTTGGTATGACAGCTATATGTTATAGTGGTCCGATATCGGCAGTTCCGAAAAATGAGCTGCTTCTTAAAGAGAAAATGACGTTTGCAAAATTTCAAAATGTTATCTTAAAAACTGAGGAACTAGTTCGTATATATACAGACAGACAGACAGGCAGACAGACAGACGGGCATGGCTAAATCGACTTAGCTCAACATATTGATCATTTATATATACATTTAATAGGGTCTCCGACGCTTCCTTCTGGGTGTTACATACTTCGTGGCAAACTCAGGGTGTAAACAATTCAAATTTAATGGAGAATATTTATTATCGTTCGAAAAGGATTTATTTTTTTGAAAGTTATCCCTTTCAAATGTTGGCCGCGGACACGTCTCAGATAGTTCATCGGTTGAATCTAAATTTCGATGACTCGTTCGAGCATTTCGACTGGTAACTAGCGTATGACACGCGTGATGGTTTGCTCCAAGACCTGAATCGAAGCGATATCCCCACAGGAGAAGTCTAACGGTGTGATATCACCGGTGGCCAATCGACCGGCACAAAACGTGAAATTATTTGCTTTCTGAACTATTCTTTCAATTAATCCATTGATTGATGTGATGTGTGGGCAGTGGCGCCGTTTTGTTGAAATCAAGTATGGTCGAGATCACGAGGTTAAATTTCAGGCAATAAACAGTTGGTTACGTTATCACTACCATAATTTTTGAAAAAATACGGACCGGTGATTCCACCGGCCTACAAGTCAGAGACAGAGGTTGTAGCTATTTTGAGAGATTTGATAAGGGCTCTTAGAACTGTTTAGTTTGGAATGACTCGATTTTATATTCGTTCATTTATGATACACAGTGAGTGTATTTTTGAGAAGATTGAGCTTCTTTCTTTCTMCCAAGTTTGATACGAGTGGCGCTGGGTTCGCACATCCAGTACAAATTCCTATACTTTTGATCACCCCCCTCTCTCATTATCTCTATGAATAACAATTAGAAACCAGTATAATAATAATTACTAAATCGATCTTCATTATCACAACACACATAGACTATTACCATCAACAAACCTTTATTAATCGCCCCTCAAGGTAACAGTTAAATCACTTGAAACCCCAACTACATAAACATACTTTGGCTAACACTTAATACTGCTGGCCAAGTGCATTGCCGTCAGGACTTCTAGCGCCATTGTGGCCGCAATCAAACGAAATGAAAATCTATAAAATGAAATGTTGCTTTATAGACACTTAAAGGTGCACTAACCAACCAGCAAGCAGACGGCATTTGTGGCAATGATACTCGTAGTTAAACACTCGTAAATACCGGGTGTGGCACGACGATAATTTTATCTGACCACTGACCACTTTGGTTTATAACCCCGCAATGCTCCCCAAATAGTAACTTACATGCATCCATTGCTGGGCTCTTAACTAATCCATGTGCTGCACTACACCAGCGCCAAGACGGAAAGTGTATTTGCTCACCGTACGTACGACGGTCTTAATAAGTAGCCAGCTGTTATTTACTCAACTCGTGACACATTGATTGCTTAGTGAGTGTGCGGTTAGGTGAGCGGAGTTTCTTTCATACTGTGTTGACTGCAGTCGACATTCTACACGGTACGTATTTCTTGCAATTCTTGCAGTTGTTGGCCACTCAACACATACACACATACATTATTGATGGCTTTTCATATACTTATTCTTTGTTTTTTTTATTACTTTTATTCTTTAAAATTATGTTTCCCTCAATTTTTTTACCGCTTAAAGGGGTAAGTGAACGCAGTCAAGGCCGGCATATTCTAGCTTTATTTGTTTTTTGATTTTGTTTCGTATAACTTGTGAAACGTATGAGGTCACTGTGGCTATTTGGTTGGTCACCCCTTTTTGGAAGTTGTAAATTTAGTACGAAATATGTAGTTTGGTTACATTTGAGGTAGTGAGGTAGAATATGTACATATATTTAATATTTTCAAGTATAAAAATATGAACTAAATTCTTTTCGGTCACTGTCCATAATACTCGTCTTTGTGTACTTAAAAGATTTTCTACAACATCTGGTAGAAGAACGTCGGTGAAAAGCATACAAAGCTACTTCGCTTCTACTAAAGTTTTAAAGGACTTCCGAACGGATTTTACTAACAGACGGATTCTACTTACATACATTTATAGCCAGAGTCTTGAAGTAGTATTAAAATACTACTTTAAACTAGTTTCAGATCCACCAAGTGGATTATCCAACTCTCACTCTATTGATTTCTGCGCTTCATATATCTACATTAAGAAAACATTTCATTGTAAAGCTTATAGATGTTCCATAAGTTCATATATTACACTGTGGAACATTTATGGGATTATAGTCTGGGGGGTGAGTAATTCCAAGTCAGGGTGATGGTACGAGGTCAAAAAAAAAAAAAAAAAAAAAAAACAATTTCCGAGAATGCTCTTAACATCCTTGCGACAGAAACATCGTAGTTGTTAGAACGATCCCATCAAGCCAACTTCTTTGATTGCCTGCCATGCATTCAATTCAGCGTCAATCAAAATATTGTTGAATGCGTCACTTTTGATCAGCTTTCGTATATCTGGACCATTTAGTACGCCTGATTGGAAAAAATTAATTTGTTAAGATGGAAAACCATAGGAAATAGGGAAAAAATTTAAAAGTTCATAAAAAAAACTGACACATACGAACGCCTAACTCTTTGAGGGTTTTACTATACTGACCTAGCACCATCACCCTGACTTGGAATTTCTCACCTCCCAGATTAGCTGTTGTACTGTGTTGTAGTCTCTTATTTTCTCTCTCGGCGTATGTTACTTCATAAATTCGCTTCGTTGGTTTGTTTTTTTTTTTCTGAGCGGACCATATATGCGTTCATGAAACCCTCGCTCAATGCTAAATTAAAAATGAAAAGGAAGAACTATAAAAGGCAGTGAACCTCACAAAAAATCCTTTTCAGTAGCATTTAACTTTCAGTCAACGTTTAGACTTTCCAAATCCATACACTTAGGGCGTTTCTGCTGCAAAAACCTGGAAAACTAGTCATTATATTTCATAATCTGTTTAAAACGAGGGTGGAGTGATAAGTCAGTGAAAGTTTTTAAATTATTTTGTTGCGAAAAAAAGAATTCTTCATTATATGACCTCGTTTGAATTCTGTGTAATTTGTATAAATGTTTTCTAGTACTTATCTTGCATAAATAGACGTTAATGATAAATAAAGTTAACGATCAAAAGCGGACGATCTTAATTTTTTTTTCGATTTCGAATAGTTTTGGAACACCACTTTCTAGCTATCCACTTTCCTGACTGCAGCAGATTTGTTTTTATGAAGTTATGTCAAGCAAGAGGTCTATGAAACAAAACCTCAAGAGAACGATCTTAAAAATCATCTTTGGATAAATTAGAGTTTAACCTAACTCTTATTAGAGGTAGGAATATGTCAACTGAGCTTGTAGACTGATTTCTATAGCACTCGGAGTAACATTTTTCTTTTTTAGTATTTTTTTCTATCTTGGTTTTTCTACCATTAAAATTGATTCATACATACGATGTTTATAACTTAGCCTTCTCTCTGTTTGCCTATATATAAGTACATAAACTAGTCATTCAGCTTTTGAGATAACGTTCTGAAATTTTATGCACGTTCTTCTCTCCACAGGAAGCTGCTCATTTGTCTTATCTTATCATTTTTATTTGATAAGATATCTCCACATAGATTTGCACAGATTATACTTCAAGTTAGCGCCACAATCTCCAAACATAATGTTCAGATCGGATTACTATAGCATATAGCTGCCGTACAAACTGATCAATCCAAATATTGTCGCTATATGGAAAATTATTTTATTTGATAAGATATCCCCACAAAAATTTGCATAGATTATAGTCCAAGTTAGCGCCACAATCTATGAATATATACGTCAGATCGGACCACTATAGCATATAGTTGACATATAAACAGATCCATTCAAATATAGACTTTATATGGAAACTGTTTTATTTAACTGTAAGTATATCTCCACAAAATTTCGCATAGATTATGGTATAAAACAGCGGTACAATCTCCAATGATATTGTTCAGATTGGACCAATATAGCTAGTATACAAACTGATCGATCCAAACCTCTTTTTTATATGGAAAACTTTTAGCTTTTCTTGCAAAATATGTCACTGGCCCGCACTTAACTAACCACCCTCGTTTGTCCCGTTTCTTTTATCGTCAAGCCGTTGATCGCTCTTTGTGTGCTACCAGTCTTGAGTAGCCAATGAACCCTTCCATATCACCTACCGTTTCAAAGTTCCATCGATTATTTTACTTTATTTTATTTAGATATATAGTTTTTGTCGCAGCTAACTAACCGGTTATTGCATGCCACTTTTGCGGCAACACTCCTTTCTACAAGCACAACGCTTCAACACGCTGCAAGGCATTTTATGTATTGTTTAGCTATTGTGCCGCTTTATTGCCCGTACTCTGTGGCGTGTATTAGTTAAAGAGCACTTTAATGTACTCGCA
This sequence comes from Bactrocera latifrons, assembly GCF_001853355.1. Taxonomy (NCBI): domain Eukaryota; kingdom Metazoa; phylum Arthropoda; class Insecta; order Diptera; family Tephritidae; genus Bactrocera; species Bactrocera latifrons. The sequence continues at coordinate 774,914 of NW_017537434.1, forward strand.
CGAGTGTTGTTGCAGTTGCAGCATATGTTCGATGGACTTTTGAACATACATATACATATACATATGTGCGTATGTATGCATATATGTATGTATTTACATTGCAAGCATGTGCTGTCAGTAGTTCGATTGTTTAGCTCTCGGCTTTGGCTTTATGCACTCGAAGTCGATTTTTATGCTGCCTCATTGCCTTCAATATTGCTTGTGTTGTGTTTAATTTTTCAACATTTTGCCATATGGTGTTGTATATTATTTACAGATTACAGCTTACATTGTATGTATATATAGTATATGTATTTCTGTCCTGCTGCATGCTATTAATTAATGCTTCACTCACAGCAGCAGTTCCTGTTGATTGCTGCTGCTGCTTTGCGGTCACTTTTTCAATTTTCACCAAAGTGTGTGTGTGTGTGTGTCCGTGTAGTTCTCGTTTCATGGCTTCATATTGCCACTTTTCATGCGCCTCACATTGACCGTGTTTTCCGTTTTCTGGTTTTGCCATTCGCTTGTTCTAAATGGTGCAAACTCCTTTCTTTTTCACCAGCATTTCGTTGCTCTATTCGCCGCTGCTAACGACAGCTGTGTTACTTCTGTTAAAATTGCATGCAGAATTTCAATGCACAGCGTTGCATTGGTCGGCTGTTTGTGTGTGCTTATGTATGCCAGCATTTAGTTTATGGCCTATCGGCACTCAAACGTTTCGTTTATAATGTCAAGTGAACGTTGGCAACCCGATTTACTCGCTGATCAATGACCATACCGTCAGCTAAAGCGGTCAAATAAATTTATGACACTTTTTGCGTGGACTTCGTATGCACTTTTACAATTTAAATTTAACTATATTACACATTTTTTAACGTTGTATTTACATATTGCCAACTATTTGCGTATTTTGCATATGAAAAAACATTATTAAACTTTTAATCCGCTTTAAAAGTTTCGGTTGCGTTTTATTTTCACATGGGTTTCTTGGGGTGAAAAACAGCCTTGTTTTCAATAATTTCTTTTTTTCATGTACAAATTTAAATATTTTATTAGATTTTTTTATTGTTACAAAAAGAAATTTTGAAATTTTTGTAAACAATTTTTTAAGCTCGAAGCCATTGCGACGCCATTTCCGGTGACTCTTCGGAAAAGAGATGCGCCCGGGTTGGCAGAATAACTCGTTACAAGATCATCTAAACTGAAACTTTAATTTAGTACTTAAAGGAAGGAAAAATAACTGAAAATTTAATTTTGGCAGACATTATTTACAAAAAAAAAAAAAAAAATTAAATTAAAATTTCCTGACATTTTTTTGTTTTCAAACAGTTGTAATCGAAAAAAGAATCGTTCGTCCTAGGCTAGTTTCGAGAAAAACGCGTTTAAAGACGGTGCTTTTAGTCTAGCTAGTCTCGAGTGCTGAAATTTTCGAGGCTGTATGTATCACCGAAACTATTCCTCGGATCAACTAGAAAATTTGGGATAATATTCTAGAGGTGTTATAGAATTTAATGCGATAATAAATTCCACTTCACCCGTTAACTCATGTAACCCATAAAAAGCGCTCTTACCTCCGAAACTATTTTCCGCATTAAGTTCAAAGTTTCGCAGAATATTCTAAAATATATGTGAATTCGATAGTTAAGCTAAAAATCGAACTGCAAATCTTTTCGGAAGTGAATGTAACGCCTTAAGTGCTCATACCACTTTAGAGCCTTCAAAAATTACTAACTTTGACATTGACAACTTATTCTGCAAGTGATGAGAACCGAATCTTTCAGGCGTTTTCAACAAATATTAGAGTTTATAAAATATAACTTACAAAGTGGTTGCTACTTCATTATCATTTTCTGCTACAGCGACCTTTGAACTTTTCTATACCATTTTTGTTGTAAGATTTGCCTTTTGGTTATTACCGTTGTTGTTCTAGCGTCTGCAGGCATTCCTTACGTAATTTGGAGAAATGTTGTCGGTTAGACAGTGCTTGGCCGCATAAAAGTTGGGGTCCGTTACGGTCACGCAGACCCGACTGCTGCGCTAACGGTCGGTTATTGTCGTTAATTGTTTTTTTTTTTTCTTTTTTTTGTTTTTTAGCGAACCATGAAAATTGTGGGTTAACAAGAAGAAAAATTTGTAAGTGATGAAATCCGTACCCATAATACACCGGATGCGGAAGCAATGCCCAGCTCATTTCATAATATTTTGACATCATTTTCACTTTTGTCACATTCGTCTTCTTCTACTGGGACCGTTTTTTTCGCGTGTTCTCTAAAATAGCGATAGATAGCGGATATACCTAATATTATTAGCTGGTGAAAATAGTTAATAATAAACTAGGAGTTAGGCAAACATGGTTTACGTGATGTGGTTTTTGAGTGATGTGTGATATTTTATCTTTTCAAAATTTTTCATTATTCTATGTATATACTTATGTATGTTCTTAATTGATATGTGTTATTAAATAATAGTAATTATTTTATTTTAATATATATATTTTTTTTGTGCTTTTACACCCGCAACCTACTTTCCACTCCCTATAGTGCATTGCTGTCATTCTAATCGGCTTAAATTGTTCTTTTATTCTGACTGCACGATTTTGCAGTCACGCTTTTTTAACTATTCGATAGCGGTTGCCCAGCAACATGTTGCTAAAGATATGTATGTATATATTACTTACATATGTATGCACCTATTTATATATACTCATCCATGCAGCTATCATGCCTGATGATATTTGCAACGGCATAACCTTGCTTAAGCTTCCGATAAATAATATACATATGTACGTACATATGTATGTGTGGGCGTTTTATATATTATCTTTGCCCTTTTAGTGTAATGAGATTAATGTTTCTCTGTTCGGCATTACGCATATTTCTGTTTACATTTTGAGTTTTCTATGGATCACTTATTTTATATTTTTCTAATTTGTTTAATTTTTATCGAAAATTTGCAATTAATTTAAACGCGTAAATCATTATTATACTCTCGCAACAAAGTTGCTAAGGAGAGTATTATAGTTTTGTTCACATAACGGTTGTTTGGTTTAAAGGATCGCATTAGGGAGGGGCACATTTGGACGTAATTTTTTTGGAAAAGTGGGCTTGGCCCCGCCAACTACTAACTTTTTTGTACATATCTCGAAAACTACTATAGCTATGTCAACCAAACTGTA
>NW_017537434.1:778677-794260 GCF_001853355.1 Bactrocera latifrons
GATATTGAACACAAAGAACTCAGTGCCTAACCTAAGCTAACCTAATTTTTCAGCGAAAATATCGGTAAATCAATACAGTTAAAATCAATGAAAATACAATTCAATACTTAAAGTACACAAATTGAACTAATCTAATTAATTTTACAGCAAAATAAAAAAATATGTAAATGACGGATAATGAAATCTCGATTATCACGTTATCATGCGAGACTATAAAATGTTCGGTGACACCCGAACTTAGCCCTTCCTTACTTGTTTTTATTTTGATTTATATTTTATTTCATTATCTCAGCATATACATACATACAAGGTGCTTTCCAAAGTAAACATGACTTTATGTATATCTATATGTCGATTGGTGCGTTAGAATCTGCTATCCTTATCGATTATCGAGCGAGAATTTCATGACATCTCATTGATTGGAAATGCAGTGATTGCGTTTTAAGTGTCAGTGTGCTTGTGTTATCGGTGCGAAAATGAGCTTCAAACAAAGTGCCAACATTAAATTTTGTTTTAAAATTGGTAAAACTTTTACCGAAACATTTCAATTGATGAAGCAAGTTTATGGCGACGATTGCCTATCTCGTAGCAGAGTGCACGATTGGGTTCAACGTTTTCAAAGTGGTCGTAAGGATATAAATGACGATCAACATATGGGCCAATCAAAATCCGTGATCACCGAAAACTCCATCGAAACTGTGCGTGAATTCATCAAAAAGCAGCCGAAATTGTCGTTGAAATTCAAGCAAATGGAATTAAATATCTCCAAAACATCGATTTTTCGCATTTTGACCGAACATTTGGGCTTACGAAAAGTTTGTGGATGGTTTCTTCCGCAGAAATTGACTGACGACCAAAAATTACTCAGAACCTAATATTCGAAGGACATCATTTGATCGATTATTTGACCAAAAATCATATTTTAAATATTAACCACTCCCCGTATGCACCCGATATGGCACCGTGCGCCTTCTTCTTTTTCAGCAAAATACATTTTCCCATGAAAGGAAAAGGAAAGTCCATGCAAAAGGCTTTCACCGGCATACTGGCGGCCATACCGGTCAACGAGCTAAAACACTCGTTCGACCGTGCAAAAGCTGTATAGAAGCAGAAGCAGACTATTTTAAATTGACACAATTTGTTCTGTTGTTTTTTTAAGTCCTGTTTACTTTGGAACACACCTTATATGCAGTTGTCATATAAACTGACTGCTGAAAATGAAGATATGGCGTTTTTTTGTCTTTTTTTGCTATAAAAAAAGCACTTGTGGAGGGTATTACATATACAGCTGTGGTCAAATTCTTAGTAGGGCTGGCCCCTCGTTCAGATTATGTGATTAAACTTTTTTATTACATTTTTATTTGGAATTCACTTTAAAATCGAATATTTAATTTCTGCAATACATTGTTGCAATGTCTCTTTTTGGATTTTAAATTCCTTTTTTAACTTTATTTAAAATGGTATTATTTGTGATTATTTATATATGTCTTAAATCTTTCTTTCTGCTTTAACTCTTTTTAAATTTTATTTTTCTTCATTTTCATATTTCTCTTTTTATCTTATCTTTCAATTTTTATCATTTTAATTGCTTTGCCTTATTTTCACGTTTGTCTACTCGCCATATTCTCTTTTTGCCATGCGCTTTGTCTCATGGTTTTTGTTGTATACTTTCATGTTTGTTTTTCTGCGCTGTTGCATGCATAATTCTATAAGCATTCGCCTTCGCTAAGCTTGTCACATGAATATTGAATAGTTTTACTTTTGCAACAACACGCATACACTACCAACACGAGTCACATGTGCATACATACATACATAAATATGTATGCATGTATGTCATTTGTGTCATGCACCATCCCCCGCTGTGCGCTGCACACTGACACGCTGATCAACACCATTCAACACTACTCGTGTTTTTTGTGTTAATTGTAATCCCTTTCGTTTGCATTTTAACACAATTAAGCGTTTTTGCACAAGCGCCTGCACATGCGGCAGCAGGCCGTGTCGAGCCTCGCATGTCGCACAAAAAGCAAACATGAATAAAAAGCACTAAAACATATGCGAGTACAAACAAGAAACATGTGCAATTACACATTCATACTTAAATAATTGTGAATTTTTTTTATGGCTTGTAAACACATACATACATACATACATATTGATGTGTTAAGTGCGACTACGCTCCACCCCCTTCACTTGTCGCCTGTATGCTTGCCACACTTGCCATTGTCGCCGCGTTGTGGCAGCAAACAATCGCCATGAGTCATGCTGCCTCCAACTGTACTGAACTAAAAAAAAAAATAAGAAAAAAAAACTCAAGAGAAGAAAAACCACAACTCACATGTGTGCGTGTGTGTGTATCGGATCTCACTCGCGTGAATGGCAAATATAGTCAAGTATGGCACTTTTAGCGCTTTTTGTGTGGAACGCGGTTTTTCATTCGCTATTTATGGCTTCTATTTCATGACTTATTCTTCATCATTTTCGGCTTCTGCTTGGTCACCAATGTCCGTGTGTGGCGAAAATGTCATTGTCCTTTGGTTGCCTGTGGCCTACAATGTCCCAATAGTGTTTACATATGTTACTACAAGTTCATAAAATGTCGCTAAATATTACATGAAGCGTTTCGCTTTCCCGTCATATTTTCACCTGACTTATTTTTCTGATTTATCTTTCTTTCTTATACTCCTCTCACTTGATTTCGTCTTTCTTATGATATTTCTGTATTTTTTATTTGCAAGCATAATTTTGATATATTTTAAATATAATAACTGTCGAGTCTTGCTTCGATATTTTCCATTCAASGCTTTTCAGCTGCTTCTATCGTAAATTATATAAAAATTAATATAAAAATATTCTTTACACTTTAAGTTGTATGAAAAACTCCAATCAAAGCACTACGAACACTGTTTTTGAAGAACTGTCTTCTAGCTTAAACCGGGTATTAAAGGGTTTCTTCTCAACAGTTGCTGCTTTCTCCACCTGGTCTTTCCAACGTAATGGCGGTCTTTCTCTTCCCCTGCTTTCCTTGGTGGATACTGCGTCGGATACTATCAAAGCTAGMGTTTTTTCATTCATTCGGACGATTTAACTCTACATATATCAATGTCGGCGTATATATCGCACATTTTCCATTAAACCTTTCTCTCGGAAACTCGTCACGCCGTCYCATCAGATATTGTCATCGTCCATGCCTCTGCACCATATAATAGCACGGAGATAATGAGTCACAAATTTGCCTTTGTTCTATTTAGTCCGAAGTAGCACCTGTTCCTAAGAATTATTCTGCGTTGGATTTCGAGACTGACGTTGTTGTTGGTGTTACTGCTGRTTCCAAGATAGRCGAAATTATCTACAACTTCGTAGTTATCACTATCAATAGTGATTTAGGAGATATTTCGTCTTGCTTTCGTTCACAACCAAACGGATTTGCTTCGCTTCCTTGTCCAAMSTGGAGAAAGCAGAACTAACGGCATGGTTGTTATGGCCAATGATATCGATGTCATTGGCGTACGCCAAGAGTACATTGAAGCAGTCGCACGATAGAGAGTTGATTCAGAGCTTGTCGTTGCTGACCGTCAGTTTACATAGCCATATTAGTTTTGCGGGGATAACAAATTCAGGCATGGTGGCAAAGCGGCAGTTMCYTTCCGYGCTGTCGAGGGTTTCTTTRAAATCGATAGTGATGTTGTGTGTGTCAATCCTCCTTTCAAGKGTCTTTTTCAAGATTTGACGYATGGTGAATATYTGGTCAGTGGTTGATTTTCCAGCTCTGAAGCCACACTGATCCAATAAGTTTGTTGACGGTGGGCTTTAATTTTTCGCACAGTACGAACGGTACTAGACGCAGATTGTGGAGTCTCTGTTTTTATGAATTTGAATAGCTCGGTCGGCAATCCATCGGTTCGTTCGCCGTTCGTTGTTGTTCTTCAGACGGGTAATTGCTATTCGAACTTCTTCTTCATGGTCGGTCGGAACGTCTGCTCCATCGTCATCGTTTATACTGATTCTCTACTCTATAGTCTTTGAAATTCTTATAATTGGTTTTGTTGTTTCGAGAAGTACATACTTTGCTAAGAATAATGCATCAAGTTATCTATTAAATTATGGATTAGGTTTTTTTTTGTTTTTGTTTTTTAAGTGGAATTTATRCCTTACGTGCAAAATCTATCTAAAAAAAAGAAAATTCCTTTTTAATTTTCATTTTCTTAACTCAAAGTAAGCAMAATAACCGCACAGCAACTAAATTATTATTTTTTATTTATCTTCCCTTATTCCATCACAGCAAATTGCTTTCAAGCTCCAAAACTTTTTCCCGCTGTGACAGTTGAAACTCACCTCACCTCGCTACTAATATTGCCGCCAACAAATCATTTTGTTTTCGCTTCTTTGCATCTTTCGTTTTTGTCCATTTCATAGCTTTCCAAATTGCTCTACAAAATTTTACTTTATATTACTTGTCTGCCTGTCAATGCTCATAATTCAGAGCTACATTCGTTTGTACTCGTACATAGCAAAGCTGTCTGCGAACCACTTTCCCTTTCCTACTTACTTTGAGTATTTTTTGGAGCATCTACTATGCCACGAAACCCTAAATCTTTATCTGTTATGATTCTACATACATATAAAATACAGATTTTATTTGTACATTTTGCTCAACCATTGTATATTGATTTTCCACTTTACTTGTTGTCGGATTTGCAAATGTGCTTTCCTACGAAAATCTTCTCATATTATTTTAGGCTTCATTGCATGCATCAAATTGCCGCCAGTTTGACGAATGTTTCTGCGCCATTAATTTGTGAGCATAATTATTTGTGCTATTTGTCTTAAATTCATGTTTTTGAGATCTCAATAAATTCTACAACAGCTGTGTACCGTCCACTTTTTGTTTATTAGTGTTTTACCGTTGTTGTTTGTTTAGTGTTTTATGAGATTTCATTCATCATTCAAATAATTCTGTTRTCGTAATGTTAAAGTGTTTGCTAACAATCACTGACTGACAGTTTGATATTTTGGTGTTATGTAAGGGTATATTTTCATTGAAAATAACTATGAATTTCTAGTTGTGTACTCATAACTTTTTGAGCTTCCTTGGTAATCAATAATTCTCTCTAAAAGGTCGAGGCATAAAATTTCCGACTTTTCCCGATTTCAGCGTAGTTGTTTTAATTTATGGGCGTAATATATGTATGTAAGTCCACTTCTGCTCGATAGTCGTACTACTTGAAAATTTCAAGCGTACATTTTCATTGCATAATGTTCAAGTACCAATAAGATAAAGAAAGGGTGTTGCTGAAGACAGCAATTTGTTGATTGAACGAACCACAACCTAAGGATTTTGAGAAAGGATTTGGGCTTGCTTCTTTACACTCAAAAGCTAAAGCCCTTGTACCGACCGTAAACGTCGTACATTTGCTGATTTTGCCTTGGAGCATCTTGAAAACGATAACAATTTTTTTCGAAAATCATCTTCTCCGATGCGGCTCATTTTCATCTGAGTGGTGCTGTAAATAAACAAAACTGTACACAAATTATTCATGAAACACCATGATGTTCACCTATATTGACAGTTTGGTGTACTCATCGGTCCGTACTTCTTTCGAAATACAGCTTTTGACACCTCTACTGTCAATGGAGAGCGGTATAGGTAGATGATAACCTTCTTTTTATGACCACAATTGGAAGAAGATGGTCTTGACAACATTTGGTTCGAACAAAATGCACTTGCAACAATCTAATTATTGCGAGAAAAGTTTGGAGATTCGATTATTTCAAGAAATTGTGATATTGAATGGCCTCCAAGAAGTTGTGATTTAACACCATTCGACTACTTCTTCTGGGATTATTTAAAGTCATTGGTCTTAAGGAATAAACCAGAGCCTCAGTCTCAGAATTCGAAAATTCGGTTCATTGAATTCGTTCCTGCAAAAGAAGTCGTGGACTTCACATTAAATAAAAAAGAAAAATTTTCTAAACAAGTAATGTATTTTTTTTTTAAAGAAATCATATCACTTACAATTACGAACAATATTATCAATAGTGTATTAAAGATGGAATTTATGAAGCAACCCAATTAGGTTCAGAACATATTTAATATGTGCTGATGTCTATAATGAATTCCGGATGAATCTCTGTAAGTTGGCACAGTTGAGCAGCCACTGTGAAATCCAAGCCCACTAAAGTTTGTAGAATATTTCGCCATTGTATTGAGCATGAGTATCTAGTAACATTTGTTCTCAACAAAAGTTTGAGAGTTGATGGTTCACTATCACTTGCCAGAACTTCAATGGCCCCTAAAATTGGGTGGGTATTTATAGTACACACTATATTAGTGTTACAACTATATGTATGACTACTTCTGGCTATACTCGTAAGACGTGGGTTCAAAACTTGGTCTATAAAGCTTTTGCAAAAGCAAAATAGACTGGCTCAAAAGCATTTGAAAATGGCAAAAATTAAAAAAAAAAGTAGCATAGTAGCATAGTATGATGAAACCCATTTAAAACGAAAGACAAAATAACAAAAGTGAAGAGCATGATAATTTACAGACGATGAAGTCTGGACGGATTTCCGGCAAAACAAACTATGAGTTCTATAAAAAAAAGTTGTATGGCAAAGTTGTTGGACATAACCTCAAAATGTGAAAATTTCATATAAAAAGTTTTTGGTTTTTTTTTTTTTTTTTTTATTTAGTATACAATCTTTTTTTGATTTACTTTAAATTATTTTTGCTTTCATTTTTGTTAGTTTAGCTTTAATGTCTATTGGATGTCATCCTAATTGTTTTTTTTCTTCGCTTTCAAAAGTTATATTATACCCAGTTCTAAAATAAATGTTCGAATTATTTACATTTTGCTTTCAAAAACTATCTACCCTGGTGTAAGAAAAAACTTGTCCAATTATTTACATTTATTTATTTTCACTTTACAAATAAGCGCTTCGCCATGAACAACAACTCCTGTAGTTGTACTTCAAGTTGAAACAAAATTTACTTTTCTTGTATTTCCATTTTGGCTCATAAACAAAATCAAAAAATAACTGTTCGGTGAAAAATAAAAAAAAACACACACACCTACAAAACACAATTTTTGGCATTTGAAATTCAATATTAATTCCATGTCGCGTCAATGGAAGTTTCGACAGGCAATGTGTACGTATTTGAAACCAAAACCAAATAATTATAGCTTCCAACCAAATTACACACAAACACACAAACATACGAACCGCGCTTAATTGTGTATAACGGAAAAACTAAAACAAACAAAAAAATTTAATAGAAAACGAATAAAGTAAACATTTATAAAGAGAAGAAATTAGARTTTTCAAAATTTTGAACAAGGCGAAAATCAAAATTTCAATACTTAATGTCAACGTGTAATAATTGTGCGTGTGTTGTTGTTGTTGAAAGCGCATAAAGCATGGCGCCGAAATTTCTAAAAGATATAAGGAAATATTTGTACGTTTACTATTGCCAAAAAACTGACGTTAACATGAATACAAAATACATATCTGCATTTTGAARCATTTTTCGAAAATATTGAGAATGCAGGAAAACGATAAAAGTGTCTATAAAAGCAATTTGGTAAAGTTGCTTAAGCGCACCTTGTAAACAAACACCCGTAAGCGGTTTGTGTACCGCAACTAACGGCGACTTTACTGCAATAAACATAATTTTAAGTTTTTTTTAATGAAAATTTTTTAATAAATACAAATTTTTCAATAACCGCTTGCTTTGTTGCAAATTAATTTTTATTACAAACAATGAAAGCTGTGCTAATATATACTCTTCTTCTCTTTGTTTTTTTGTTTTTTAGTGGTGGTGGAACACAGGCTGCTGGAACATCAGGTACCGGTGGTGGTGGCGGCGGYGGAGGTGGTGGAGGCGGCGGAACGCGTAACACAACCAGCTCTGGCAACATGTATGCCACCCGCCAAGCTGTAGGCGCCTCCACGGGGGTACTTATGGTCGGACCAAATTTTCGTGTTGGTAAAAAAATTGGCTGTGGTAATTTCGGAGAACTGCGTTTAGGTGAGTACCGAACCGATATACAAAGAAACCAAAATTGCTATCGCAGCAAAATAAATAGCAGATAAATATATACATACATACATATAAGAAATTAAAAAAAAAAAACAAAATGCTTATAATAACCAAACTGGCTGCAACACTGAAAGGCTGTCATACTTACATATGYACATACCCACAAAGCTCATTTAATTTACTTGCAGGAAATCGGCACTTAATTTAAATTGACAGTTGTATGTTACGCGTGCATCTGCGACAAGATTATACCATTATTTTTGTTTTTTCGTAATTCTTTATTTCAAAAATACACACATACAAATATAGCCGTTGTTGATGCTCATTATTCTGCGCTTAAAATAAATATAATATTGCCTATAATAACAGCCATCTAGTAGGCTGACTGATTAGTTAGTTAATTAGACGCAAAAAGCTAGTGTCGTCTGTCGTATCGCTATCAGCAGATCTACCTATGCCGTTGCGCTGACTGATTGATGGTCCGATAGGCAAGTATTGGCTTTCTAATTTAGTTCAATCAAATGTACTTATTGACAACTAGACATATTTGCCTATTTTTGTATTGATCAGCACCATAATATGACGTTGTTGCGATAAGCTTGAGGGGAAAATAAAATATTTTGAACACTTTGAGGTAATTTTTTATGGGGTTTCGTCACTTCTTAYGATTATCAGAAGAGCTGTAACTGCAATATTTTACTGGCGAATGCCAAGCTTTTGTTTTATGTTTGAAGACAGGATACCTCATACCCAAATAAGATACTTTAACAAACTSCTTAAAAAATTATTTCTTTCTGGGAAAGTACTTGATTTCTTTTTATCAATCTTACGAAATTGGTTTGAAAGCAAATATCGACTTAAGACCTTAACTATTACGACGCTTCAATGACCTTTAAACTTATAAATTCTCTCTAGATCCGCAATAAGAATGTTGCTGAAAACTTATTCGGCTTAAATATCATACCATGGCTTAGTTTGGAAATATTCAATTCATTTTTCAAATATGTTTGAACTTTAAATACTTAAATTGATGATGGCTTTTAGYACAGCATCTATGCTTTATCTTCATTTTACTTGGATCTGCTGATTCGAATGGAATTTTCAAGTACATTACACTTTAAATGCGATTAAATTCCAAATTGCTTAAAGCTGAGCTCATTGTTTCAACTGTAGTATCTTTGAGCTACTGTATCAGGTTTGAAAATAGCGAAAATCCTTTATAAGTAACTTTTAAAGCACTTTTAAGGTATCCAAGATAGATGTRGATTCCAAGAAAACATTTCCTCAGTTTGCGTTTAACCACACAATCTCTGCTTCGGATGTGTTCATTAAAGGAATCTGTCGCGAGATTGTTTAATGGCTACGTATTAGATGGTCCAACCGCTTAGAACAATTTTCGACGAGGCCTGAATCGGAGCGGGATTGTCCGCATAAACTTAAGACTTTACGTATCCCCACAGGAAAAAGTCTAACGGTATCATCATATCATCATCAATGGTATATCAAGCGATCTTGGTGTCCAATCGACCGGATGAAAACGGGAAATTATCTGAAGTGTTCTCTCAATAAATCCATTGATTGATGCGATGTGTGGAAAGTGACGCCGTCCTGTTGAAATCAAATATCGCCGAGATCATGAGCTTCAATTTCATACATCAAATAGTCGATTATCATGGCGCAATAAGGCAATACGTTCTCACTGGGATATTTTTTGAAGAAATATGGACCGATGATTCCATATTTTGTATGCTTTYAATTTAAGATCTTGACGTAAAATGCGCCAAGTCGTTCCATACGTCAGTCCAAGTTGCTGCGATCGGAACCAAATCGGCTCCATAGTCTTCATGCACACTCCCAGCTGCGACAGCTATATATTTTCTTCCCTGCTTGCTGGACGTGATCTATTCGGTCGAATATTATCCAGTAATGAATGCTGAGTCTCAAGATGGCTGATGGTGTTGCGARTCGTACGCTCAGTAGGTGGATTATGTTAACCATAAGTTGAGCGAAGCGCGCGAAGCATATTTTTTATAGAACGTGAATTTCCRTAATAAATTGAATTTCCATAATAAAGTTGAAAGATTTGTAAACGTTGTTCAAGCGTTAGTCCTTCCATGATGGTGATGAAATTACTAAAACGATGCTGAAAAAAAAAAAACAAAACAACAGGACAACTTGAAATGACTCACGTTTGATCTGTCGAAAAGAGTCTATGGAAAAAAGTACATCTTCTTGGATACTTCATTTCAACGGCATACATTTTTTCTATTTAATTTAGTGGTTCATTTATCACTAATTTGTTCGATTTCTTTTTCTCCAATAATCATTCACATGCTGCAAGTGTAAAAAATGGCTTATTATAAATAACAATTACTCAACGAATACATTAAGTACGCTTAGAAGGTTAACAATAAAAACTGGCATATGACTGAGTGCCCTTCCCTTTCTTTTCATTACCATTGACAGCTACTATACAAGTTCTACCTATAATTTTYACTCCATTTAATAAGGTGTTTGGCTTGTTTGACTGACTGTCTTTAACTCGTACTTTGTTCATGATTTTCTGTTGTTCAGCACTGCGTTGTTTCCCGTTTGCTAGCAACCTCGTTTCAAGCTGTTCATTTTTTTTCGTCTTTCCTCGTTCTTTGTTTCATTCGAAAGTTGCGTCTGAACTCGAAATCATCTTGCATTTTATTTCTTTTTAATTCTMGTATACCTGTTTTCACAGCTGTTCGTGTTGCAACATGCTTTTATGTGTGCATTCTTTTATTACTCATTTGCTTATTCCGAGAAGCACGAAAATCCATGGCTTTTCGATCTTTGTCTGTTGATCTTTCATGTGGTGTCACATTTTATTATGGCTTGCATTGTGAAATTCAAATAAGTGAAGATAAGTGATGTGGCTTTTGTACACTCTACTTGTAAGTAGATACCGTTACTTCTCAGTAAAAATTACTAAACGTGTGACAAGAGGCTTAGATTGAACTTGAGTTTAGATAAGCTTAAGTTTAAATYATAGCTTTTTTTCATTTAAGCTTAAAAAGTCGTCTTTAGAAAAAATCATTCGTCTTTATAGAAAAGTTTTTGTTCTATTTTGGCAAAAAAATATATTTTTTGTGAGATATTAATTTGTTTTAAGTATTCTTCTTTTTCCTAGAAACATTTATATTTACTTATTTAGCAATTAAACTGTTAGTTCTACTCCCAAGAAGTTGCTCATTTGTTATATAGTCCAAGAAGTTGCTTATATATAGTAGTCCGATATTTAAAGCGCCGATATCGGACTACTATAGCATAAAGTTGCCATAGAACTGAACGATCGATTGCAGWGCATGTATGGAAAACTTTTTCATTACAGCAAATTTCCCGAGATTTGGTCTATGTCATTATCTAAAGCAATAATGCAATCGAATAAGGAGCCTCTTGCCCGAGGTTGTTGTTTCCTTTTCATTGGGAGGGTTTTTTTTATGAGGCGGGTTCTAAACCATGGGGAGTGATGGATCCTTTAAACGGATGTTCTTTGGCTACCCAGAGGATACTTGGTCTACTTGGAAGTTGTGTGCTGCCTGAGCCATATGTTAAAGAATCAAAGTTAAAGCGAAGTTGAAGATTTTTCTTGCTTTTAACAAATTTTACCGTAGATAGAGCAAAGTTTTAAAATAATGAAATGTTCTTCATTTTTATGTTCGATGAAATCAGCTTATACTAGTTGCAATGAAAACTCCTCGCTCATATATTCAAAGGCAATTTGCTTGTAATTTGTATTATCTTATTATGTTTTCACTCATGAAAACACATCCAAATCAGTTTATCAAACTTGTAATTCATTTCAAGATCGCGTTGTCATGACCAACGAACGTTTACTGTGTCCAATACGCTTATGAAATCAAAGCAATTGCCTGCAAAAAAGTAGAGTGACGGCTTAAATTGTCGTCTTTCCCACACCTATCAGAAATTTTTTTTTTACATTGACTCTCACACGATCACACAACGCGATCGCTAATTAGATCACAAAAAGTAGTGGCCATAAAGAGCGAATGTCTGCTCTAACATTTAACAAACAAATCGACATCGCTATACTGAAAGTAAATTTTCTATTTATTTACAAAAATATCAGTTTGAAAATATTATGTTCACGATCAGTTATGCACATTGCTCGCGTAAACGCTGAAATTTATTAATATTACACAAGAAATATTTTTAATCGACTATAATTTTTTAACGTTTCTTGAATATGAATAACTCCATCTACTGCAACAGTTTACTATTTTTGATCATTTTTCGTTCTGCAAGTGATCGATCACACAGTAACTCATACAAATAGTGTGACCCTCTTTCCATCACATCCTTAATAATGCTTGAAACTAGCATGAAATACATTTATTAAGCCACAATAAGTTTGCAATTGTATAGTTAGCCCATAAACCAGTTTCCAGAAAGCAATTTTTTTCTTTTTCTGTAAATTAATCTTTTGCGGTGTTGCTGTCGATCCATAACACTTGATCACATTTTATTTTGCCCCCATTTGCCAATTTATTTATGCAAAAACAGAATATATCTGCTGGGACACCAACCTTTTACTAAGCATTTATGGCTTTATTTAGTTTCAAGAATGGTTTTATTTTAGTTTTTTGTTGCAAAATTGTCTTAAATTTATTGGTTATAATCGATGCAAACCACTGAGTGTTGACCAGTGTTTATGGTTAAGGTATGAGTGTTGATTAATGGGTGTTTCAGTGCGGCTTTGTGTTTATTAAAAGTGTTTTAATGAAGGTATTTTTGAAATAGAAATCAAATTCATAAAAATGTGACTATAATATGCCTGCATTAGATCAATGATTTTTATTTCAGAAAATATATTTTAGAYCTATAAAATTCAAAACTGAGCAATAACGGCCATAAAGCCGATTGCTTTTCAGTAAAAGTTCACAAAGCCAG
This sequence comes from Bactrocera latifrons, assembly GCF_001853355.1. NCBI lineage: Eukaryota > Metazoa > Arthropoda > Insecta > Diptera > Tephritidae > Bactrocera > Bactrocera latifrons. The sequence goes on from NW_017537434.1 coordinate 791,660, forward strand.
TAGGTCATTTTTAGAATCGCCAGTGAGTTCGAACATTAATTATCAAAATACTCGATATCCATCTGGCCGTCTGTCCGAATGTATCCTATCTAGTCCCTCAGGTTTTGAGAGGTGGCTTGTGTCATGCGGGGACTCATTGCACGCTGGACATATGTTTGATATACCAGGGCTTATTTAAGATAAGTAGGAGTTCATCCTACTACAGTATCCAGAACAAAGCTGCGCAAGGGTCACTCTCGTTTCTCGCAGCAACTCGAGCTCTTCGTCTATAATGGGTGGTGGTTTAACTCCAAGTACGCCATTCACTGAGAGGGAGTCGGTGAAGGTGTTAATGGCTCCAATGTGACCGAAGGTCAATGCATGTCCTAAGCTAGTTTCGTCCGAAGTCTGGTCGGCGTATTTTTTATATCGTCGACGTAGTTGAAGAAGGACCTCTTGGTCCTCCTAGGAGGCGGTTCCGCTCCAATCAGGTGACTGCAGTGATGGTTTCTGCGAAAGCACCCGAGCTATCACTGCCTGGAGTGCAGTTCATTAGGCTTTTTAACTAGGAGCATACGGGTCTCACTATGCAGGTGTTCGACGGTTGACATCTAGAGGCATCATGTCTCAGTCTGTAGTGCAGCACTTGGATAAGTTTGCAGCATCGTTGTATGCATTTCACGGACCGATTGCCTTGTATGTTCTCAAGAACGTTTCTTTGTCTTTTTCCCATGTGCTGCCAGCTAGCAACTTCAGGAAAGCTGAATTTTTTTCAAAGAGAGTACGGTAAATACTTCCCTCTGGTTCAAAAACGTAATGAATACCATCGATAAGTTACTGTATTCACCATGTTTGGCTCCGTATGACTTTTTCTTATTCCCCAAACTGAAAAGCCGCTCCCTGGAACCCGTTTTCAGTCGAAACCAAATTCGCTAAAGGAGAAAGAAAATTGAACATTTTTGCACAAATTTGGCGGATCAGCCACCTAACCTAACCCTTTAATGCTAACATTTATACTTTCATATATTACTACATGAATATATACAGTGCTTGAATCATTTACTCAATCGGCACCAGCGGCGCCCAAAAGTCAAAGCACCAACAAAAAAAAAAAAAAAATAAAGAAAAAAATAAAAGTTAAAAAACCTCAGCCGGTAACATAAATACTCACAGTGGATAAGAGTTCACATCGGTATGCGAGTACATACATACATACATACATATACATATACGGTACTAGTTGCATATGTGCGTGCAGCTACAATATTTCCTTTGGCGCTTTTTCGCAACAGCAACTGGGAGCAGCTGTTGATCGATCGAAATGATCTTACTATGTTGTATTTCATGTCGATTTTTGTTCTTCTTGTTTTTGTTGCGGTTTCATTTGCTTTATATTTTTAACCATCATTAATTGAARTGCAGGTTGCTGTTTCGTTGTACCCCATTTTCACAAAGTAAATATGTACATTTTATATATATGTACATACATGTACAAATTTTTATTTATGTGTGTAAATGTACGCCTGTATTTTTATATATATGTACGTATGCATTTGTGTACATTTTCGCTTTGTCGGATGATTCATGCCAGCCAAGTTTGCCGGTATGAGTCGGCCCCATTGGTTAACCGATCTCGCTTGGTTGACTGTCTGCTGTCGCCTGTGCTCAAAATGGTGTGCATAAATGCGCATGTGTATGTGTGTGTGTGCGCAATGTATGTAGTGCAGTGCAGTGATCACGCCTTTATAAAAAGCAAATCAAAATGAAAAAGTAAAAACCTGAAGCAAACTTAACTTTTAAGCTCTGCAATAAAACAATGGTAACACTTTGCAAACAACAACAACAATAGCAACGGMMACAGCAACCGTTTGTCATTTACTTGGGAATTAGGTTTTTTTTTCCTTTTGCTCTACCCATAACTCCAGGCCGCCATCGATCGGCGTGCTTTGCTGTAGTTTAAGCAGTTTTGTTATCTTCACAATTTTATCGCTTGTGGTTTTTCGGTTTGCTTTTTATATTCTCACACCACAGTTACTATCTTTGTAGCTAATATATAGTATGTTTGTTTAAATAAWAGTTTTATTTTTATTTTGTTTTTATAAATTATGTTTTCCGCATTTACTGATTTATCACTCTCAATTACTGTTTTGAGTTCGCATTGATTGGAAACTTTTAGATAACATACGATCGCTTAAGCAAAGTGAATGAAAAGTATAAAATAGTAATGAATTTAGGAAAAAATATTGAGTAGGAATAACGACCAAATTTATACTTATAAATAATTATAATTTTGTTAAGAGGTCACATGGGTTTAGTCGGGTAAAAATTAGCCGTCTTTCAACAATTTTTTCTCTTACAAAGAATGAAATATTTTATTCGAATGTTTTATTGTTGAAAATGTTTCACTATTAACAAAGAAATTCTGTAATTTTTGGAAAAAAACAAGAAAAACAGGTTAACTTCGGCTGTACCGAAGCTAATATACTCTTCACAGGTGCATTTCCTTTTTTTTTGCCCATATATGAACTTGGTTTTGATGGGTCGGTTTGTATGGCAGTCCGACCTTAACAATTCTTTTGAAGATTAAAGCGAATCTTGAGCAATAATCAATGCTAAATTTCA
>NW_017537434.1:795010-812713 GCF_001853355.1 Bactrocera latifrons
AACTCCTTACAGGGTCATCTAAAGTGAGAAATAAGTGTTTTACCAGTAGTTACAACCTTAACTTAGAACTTGGACGAAGGAAAAAAACTGAAAACTGATTTTTTGGAAGACATTTTTATAAAAAAATTAAAATTTCGCCATATTTTTTTTTAATAGTTATAACCAAAAAAAGACAATAAAAATCAATTCGATTTTGAAACGCATAGACCCATGAAACCTCTAAATAGACAACCTATTGACCTCAAACTAGATATCATACTGCAAGCATGGGYTTAACAGGTAAATTGAAAAGTTCCCAGTCTGACACATATGTAGATGGYGCTTCTATAATTAAATCCATATGATTTTTAATTAGTCCTAACCTTCAAAAGTCGCGTATATAAATTTGACAGTTGTCGGAACATTAGTTTGTGTATTATGGCATTCTGAGTGAAGCAACTTTTGTTATAGTGAAAAAAAAAAAAATAAATGGATAAAAGGTATTTCGTGTGTATTCAAAGCATTGCTTTTCGGAAAAGAAATACTATTGARGCTGAGGTTTGGATTGATCAAAATTATTTGGACTCTGCACCCGAGAAAACAACCGTTGAAATGTGATTTGCTAAGTTTGAATCTTAACAAGGTTGTTACCGACGTAAACATAAAAAAGTTCACAAAATAATTTTGATTGACCCTAAATTGAAGTTGTTACGAGATAAAATATGCTTGAAAAAAAATTGCTGAAGCCGAGATTTGGTTTGATCAACATTATTAGAACTCTGCATAAGTTTAAACGAGGCGAAGTGAAGACGCTGAAGGCAGTAGACGATACATCAAAAACGTCCACAAAAAAAAAAAAAATAATGTAAAGTGAACTTGTTCGTGATAGCAGACGCTCTAAAGCTACGAACAGGACGTGTGCATCATATTATTCACGAATATTTGGGTATGAAAAAGCTCTGTGCAAAGATGTGCCGCGCGAGCGCACCTTTAACCAAAAACATCGACAACTCGACGAGAAAAATAGTGCTTTGACCCCGTGGCACGATTGCATTGTGAACTACTTTGCAGTAATTAAAGAAGAATATCTTAATTTCTGACCGACCTTGACGGGATTTTTTCGGTTTTGTCTTTCTTTTGGATCGCCATTTGCTAGATTGTTGTACAGTTTAGACGTCATGAAATTATTCATAAACCCCTTCTATCCAGCATCTTTGAAGGGAGTGTTCTAACCATCAGTTATTGTATAACGGTAAATTTTTTTAAACTTTTTAAAGCGTGATTACCGCGTAATTGAATGAAAAATTTGTGTGCAAATATTTTTTCGATAAAAGTGTTTTTTTTTTTTTTTTGAACACATTGCCGCTGACTCAAGTAGTAGTGTTTTTTATTTTTTATTTATTTAAATTTTTTTTCGTATTTCTTCAGTTTCTTTTTGTGTCGCTTAATCATTCTGTTATCACAATTACGTGTTTTATTATATTAAATAATTTGTCGTAAACAATTATGATATTCGCATTGGTATTGGTTAGATATATAGTACATAAATATGTATGTATGGCATATGTCTATATACAAATTTGTAGGTTTCTAATTTTTTCCTGACTTTGGAAGCAGTAGCTCCGTTGTTATGCAGCTCAGTTGTTGCTTTAATATCTTTGCACCAGGCAGCATTCTTTAGTATAGATGGTTGTGTATGTAYATACATATATACATATGTATGTACAATATTTCTACCTCATTCATTTAAAACCCACACATGCTTATTACTTTTTCCATAATCTTTAGTAAGTTCGCTTTGCTTCCATTCTTATGCTTAATTAAAAGAGATTTTCCGGCTTTGAATTTATTGTGGTTTTGCCTTTCGTCATTTGTCTTCATTCAGCGGCACTCATTGAGTTTTCAATCCCCAAGGTACCTACACTGGCCTCTTTTCACCTCTCTCTCTGCTAACCTCACTTTCACTCTTTTTAGCACTTTTGCTAGTTGCTCGTGTTCTTTTGCATGTAATCTTCGTTAACAAAAAAGTTTCCGCCAATTCTTATGAATCGTCGAAAGTGAGCTTAAAATACTTCAGATGTTCTCTAACTTATCCAACGAAGCTGTTATGTGCCGTTGATATTGTTGGTGGCGCGTTCGAAGTATGAAAGCGTTTTTAATGCGGTCCATAATCGGTTTATGTACTCGCTTTATTAGAACTTCAAGAACATCTTGATGGCGATTTTAATTAATGACGTAAATTTTAATTTGCTTCAGCCCCGAGAGCATGAGAGCATAACTTAGGATTCGTCTAAGTTGTACCAACGAAATCAATAATTCTTTTAGTAGTGTTGGTAGAATTGAATCCTCACACGTTTAGACTTGAAATTAATTTTTTTAGTAGTGAATATGGGACTGTTTCGGATATATTTGAGTCAAACCAACTAGTTTGTCTGTTGTAGGAGGGAACTTTACAGGAGCGCAGGTTTTGAAAATAAATTTCCATGATTTTTACTTTTTGTTCYGTTGTAAGCTTCCGTGGTATAGTCGGTCAAAGTCATCGGTCCATAGAATGGTCTCAAAGAATTTGTGAGTTAACACCATTAGACTACTTCTCGGCACGTAGGCGGTGTTTATGCCTTGTTGGGTTATTTGAAGTCATTGGTCTTTAGCCATAAGTTCGGGACTTTGTGTTGGTCATTGGATGAGTTGAAATCGTTCACTTTAGAGCCAGCGAGTGGCAATTTTGGCAGTGTGTGTGTGTTTCGGATAGTTATACTGCTGAAAAACGATCTCTTACCCCGGAGATGCACATTTGTCCATAAAGTCTAATAAATTTTACTGAAAACTTTTAAAATAACTTTTATTTTTTCATACTCTTTTTCCAGTCTTTCACGGAACAGTTTTTATGTAATATCATTTTTATTAGACAGAGCAGGTTTCTTCTGTTTAACAGCGGTCACCAAACCAACTCTTTGAAGAGCTCTCCGAGCGGTTCATTCGCTGACAGCCGCCTTCGCTATTCTATTAATCGCTTTAGTGAGTCTTCTCACTATTTCCTTAGCATCAGCGTTTGTTACCAATTGTGGGCGTCTCTCCACGTTCGGGGAACCAACTTCATTGCATTGTTTCCATACAGCCAACATCCGAATGGTTTTGCTTGTCACTGTACTGAAAGCGTTGGCGTCCACTAAATGACCACAAGTGTAATTTCAATTTGCTGATGAACTCACATAAAACTTGCCATAATTAATTTGTAGTGTGTGCATCAATGAAAATAGCATTGATAKTACTGGCGTCACGTAAGCGCGCGCTAAAAAGAATCAAAACATAATAATATAATAAAAACAAATAAAGAGTGATATTTGAGTGAAAGAGAAATAAAATAAACTCATATTAGAAGAGAAATGGGGAAGTCGACAACGTGCYATTTGGCGCGTATGCTTCATTCATACTTTCCTTACTTTTTTTATATAAAAAACACAGAAACTTCAAATGTAATAAAGAATATTTATTATATTATAGTTCGAAAGGTAATTCTTTAGCATTAATTTTTTAAAGATTTCAAATGTTTTTCTCAGATGGTCCATCCGTTGAGTCCAATTTTCGATGACTCGTTCGAGTGAATGACACGAGTCATGTTTTGCTCCAAGACCTAARTCGAAGCGGGATTCTCCGCATAGATTTTAGACTTTAAATATAGTCACAGGAAAAAGTCTAACGATGTGATATCACATGGTCAACCCGCGCAAAATGTGAAATTATCTGCTCACCGAAATGTTCTCTCAAGTTAAGTGGCACGAACTGTTTGAAACCAAATGTCGCCGACATTACGGCATCAAATAGTCGGTTATCATGGCGCGATTTCGGTTGCCACTGACGGTTACGTTCTCACCGACATTACTTTGAAGAAATATAGACCGATGATTACACTGGCCTACAAACCACACCAAACTGATTTTTTTTTCTGGATGAAATAGCAGCTCTGGAATATCTTTAGTTTGCTCTGCGTCTCAAGTTAGCATGTTTATATACCAATTGGCTAAAAAACGTCGGATATTCTTGGAAGCGAGCGGCTTTAGTTCTTGCACAAGCTTTATTCTGTACGTTTTCAATTTAAGATTTCTTTAAGTCCAAAGTAAACAGAACTTCAAAAAAAAAAAAAAAACAACAAATGGTTTTCTTCGGCAAAATTAATTTATTTTAATCAAAATAGTCTCGCTTCTGCTTCAATACAGCTGGTTGCACGGTCCAACAGCATGCCGAAGGAGTGTTTTACCTCGTTGGCCGGTATGACCGCCAGGTGTGCAGATACAAGCCTTTTGAATGGCCTCTTCATCTGCATAACGCTTTCCTTTCATGGGCAAATGCATTCTTCCGAAAAGGAAGAAGCTGCATGGTGTCATACCAGGTGAATAAAGGGAGTGGTTAATGGTTAAAATGTGATTTTTGATTAAATGATGTCCTTCGAATGTTGGGTTCTGAGCAATTTTTGATCGTCGGTCAATTTTTGCGGAAGAAACCGTGCACACACCTTTCGTAAGCCCCAATTGTTCGGTCAAACTGCGAAAAATCGATATTTTGGAGATGTTCGATTCCATTTCCATGAATTTCAATGAGGATTTCAGCTGATTTTTGATGAATTCACGCACAGTTTCGATGGAATTTCCGGTGATCACGGATTTGGATTAACCCACATGTTGAGCGTCATTTATGTATGTCTTCACGACCACTTTGAAAACGTTGAAACCACTCGTGCACTCTGCTGCGGGATAGGCAATCATCACCATAAACTTGTTTCATCAATTGAAACGTTTCGGTAAAAGTTTTACCATTTTTAAAACAAAATTTAATGTTGGCACTTTGTTCGAAGCTCATTTTCGCACCGATAACACAAACATATTGACACGTAAAACGCAATCACTCCATTTCCAATCAATGAAATGTCATGAAATTTAATTAATMGATAATATATAAAGATAGCAGATTCTAATGCACCAGTCGAAATATAGATGGCGCCACCAGGAGGCGCTGGATTCAAAAATTCCTGTTTACTTTGGAGCGCACCTCTTATATATATAGCACTGCCGCATAGGGAAATTTCTATAGCTAAACTCTCACTCTTATATGGCATGTCTTTAGTCACTTCCAATCGTAATCCGTAACAAATTTTAAGTGTTATATTCTTCTTGCATTGTTAACGAAGCGAAATTTTCCTTTTTTCATTTAAGAACCACTCTAATAAGCATACACATGTTATTTTTTATGATGTATGCTATAAAGTTACAATTTTTCAAAGTCAGCCGACATGCATGCGTTTTTATGCATTCTTTTATTTCCCTTTGCTTTTTGTGCTTCGTTCTGCTTTCACGCCTGCGTCGTTACTGGCTAGAATTTCCCGCACAAAAAGCTAGAAAAAACGTTAACTTTGGCTGTATTCTGTATTTTGATTTTAATCAGTCAGTTTGTATCTATCCGATCTGAAATTTTTGTCTGACTCCGAATTTCGTTAGTGAATTTTAATAATTTMGTGTCGTTGTGGGATCGTATACCTTTCCATTATGAAATGACAAACGTTACTGAAGAAAATTGTCAAAAGAGCTGGGAAAAATATGGCGTCCTTTGCTGTCCCGATCRGTTTACYTTTGTAGCGTCCCTATTGAAAAACCCTATATACCATATCTTAACTTTGTGCTTAGTTATGYTACTTTATACGTTTTCGGTTAATGGCATTTTGTGGGTGTGGCAGTGGCCCGATTACTACGCCCATTTACGAAGTCATGCCAATTTTTATTCAAGTGACAGCTTGTACGTTAAGACGAACGGACAGACAGACAAACAGGCACCTGTTTTTTACCCTTAATGTCGCATCGAAGTCAACTCATTGACGTGACTCTTGCTTTCTTAGCGAGCAGACAAATGGCGAATCGAAGATACTTGTTATTGCATTGCTCAACCAGCTGACGTACTGAGACACCTTTAGTGAGTGCTTTTAAAATTTCCACTGCGTTTCCCTTTCAGTGAGCAGCTGAGTAAATTTTCAAATTCCTATGTGCACAGTTTCTATCAAAAACTGCATATGTATCAATTATTTATTTTTATGTTTGCCTGCAATTCGATTGTGTGCAATGTCATTTTTGCCTCACCTCTCACTTGTAAATGCTAAATTGAATGTCAATAAAAGAATGTCCGTCAAATTAAAATTGAGTACAACTGCAAATATTTAACAGCAGTCTCTAACAGTCTCAGCTTGTATTTTTTTGTACYGCTACAGGCGTAACAGCGTCAGCTTCCCACAGCACAATGACAAGCACGCGAGTGTTAGTTAACAGCAACGTTGTATTTATGTTGTTGACTTTAGTCATTGACACAATTGCATTTTCAATTGATTTTTTATGCCTACATATTGGTAGTAAATGCAAATGCATGCGCGTCCATTAAGTTTGCACATAAATATTCATATACTAAATTTTGCATTGCCCTCTCCTCTCCTACCTTTGTCCACAACAGCACTTGTGTGCGTGATAATGTCCATTCATTCATCAATAAGTTTATTTGCAGTAATATTTTTTTCTTTCTCTTTTTGCCAAGTGATAATATTTGTTTGCTTTGCATTTATTAATTTATTTGCAGGTTTCGTTTAATTTATTTGCGCAAAAAGCTGCAAACTTTTTTATTGTATTTAATTTTTTCTTGCATCGCAATTTATGGGCTACAGTTTAGTTTTGCAGGCTCCGCGCATTGATTGTGTTTACAGATTTGATTTTGTTTACTATTTTCAGTTATTTACGTAACTAATCAGCATTAATCAGCGCGTGTTTGTGTTTGTGCAAACTATGAGCTAAAGATAGTATAAGACTTGGTTCATAATTTTTTAAAATTTTATTTAATTTATTCCTCAAAATATATTTCGTTGCTTTCAAAGTAATCCTCCTTGGACCCAATGCACTTGCGCCACCGTTTTTTCCAATCCTCGAAATAGTTGTTAAAGTCAATTTCCAGAATAGCCTTCAATGCTCATAGTGATTCACGTTTCTATTGATTYAAAACGGTTTCCCCGGAGCGTTCGTTTGAGTTCGCTAATTAGCCGAAAGTCACACGAAGCTAAAYCAGGCGTATACGGTGGTTGCGGCACGATATTGGTTGAAAGTTTGGCGAARAACWTCGCGCAAACGACGTAAARCACTCAAAAAGTTTTCTTTGTTGACAGTTTATCCGGTCGGAAGGGATTCGGAGYTCACCATACCTCGTTAATCGAAGTAAACTATCAACATTACCTTGATTGTTGACCAGCCTAGACGTGGTTTTTTCGGCTTCAACTCACCTTTGCCACAATACTTGGCCGATTGATCATCTGTTTCAAGGTCATAAGCATAGATCCAAGAGTCATGGTGGGTAATAAAATGTTTCATGACATCCCGTCAGTCGAAAAGCATTGTTTCACGTTAACGCGACCAGTTTTTCGAAAAAAAAAAAAAAAAAAAAAAAAAAAAAATTGTGATTTGACGTGGATTAACTCAGGTAGAGTGCATCGATAAACTTTATTCAATTATTGGCGAGTACCATTGAGCAACAATGTTTATTGATGGTACAAATGGTGCATGGAAACAAGGTCGCAGATCACTCCAAGACGATATAGCAAAATCGTCATGCGACCTAGTGATGCTATTTATCTTTGAATGTTTCAAACTTGCRTCTGAATCATCCKGTAGTTTGAGTAATARTCKCATTTCTAAACTTTAGGGTGMACTTTTTCKTYCTAATGTCTTTTATAATGTATTCCCAGCGTCTCCTAAGAGGGTGTTACCAACAAAAAGTGTCGATAGTAGGTTCTTTCCYTCGGCTSCAAGCATTGGCACTTTCKTTTACCAAAATGTTACCCAGTTTTCGCAATTGGTTTRTTTGGGCGATTTTTAGTGGGAATAACTGCAACACCGGGTATGGTTGACCTATTTCCTTTTTCCATCAACGCGTTCATTGAGTTAACGGTATAACCAACTCAACTTTAATCATCCATCCATTAACAGTACGTTTGTCTGTATGTATGTTACGTCACGTCGACTCGCTGAGTTTTCACGCACACAAATAACAAGAAAAAAAAAACATGTACAATATTATGACAGAAAAGTGAATATTTTATTTCCTTACTTTGCATTACTGCGTCAATAGGACGACGGATGTGCTTTTTTGGTGGCAGCGGCAGCGGTGGCAGTGGCAATGGCAGCGCCAGTTCAARCGGCGCTGATGCAGCAGGTAGGATAACCTGTGCACGCAAACGAATTTGGAGCAATGGAATGGTTTTTTCTTGCAATTTGTGATTSTTTTTACGTATATGGCATATAAGTGTGCGCCAAAAAATTAATTTGCATTTCTGTGTATATTTTTTTTTTGTCATATCTATTCGTTGCCTGCTGGTGGTGCGGTGCTGATGACTGCATGATGGAAATGGAATGGCAACTAGCAACTGCTCAGTGTATTTGTGTGTCCGTGTGTCCGTTTGGTTATATGTAAGGCGACTGTGAGGCATAACAGAAATATTGTATATAGGTTATAAATATATAGGTTATCATAAAAAAATAAGTGTCAGCATGACTTGCTCTCTGCAACAGCTATAATTTGGGATGCTCTTGCGGGAAATGCCTGCTGTTTTAACTGTCCAATACTGCGAAGGAATTGGGTTATCAWTTTTATTGAGAACTTTATTGAAAATGCATATTTATGTCTTTTTTATGTATTTATATAACACATTTTATTGTATGTGCATATAATTAAATATTTTTAAACACATCTTTAAAAATATTTTCCTTTTATTTCAGGCAAAAATCTGTACAACAATGAACACGTAGCAATAAAAATGGAGCCTATGAAGTCAAAGGCTCCACAACTACATTTAGAGTATAGGTTTTATAAACTATTAGGATCACATGGTATGTAATCGCGTTCAATTACTTAAAACTATAAAAATATTACAATATTTAACCGTTAACTACTGAATCCTTTCCCTTTAACTAAAAACTCCAACTCTGCATATTACTTCATTTAAGTTGCTGCCTAGAAATTAAAAGTAAAAAAAAAAAAAAAAAAAAAAAATCGAAATTTTTAACATAAAATTATACTAATTTTTTGAAATAGAAACAACCAAATATTTTTTTAATACAATACATTTTTTTTTAATATTTCTTATAGGCGACAAAAAATAATTTTTTTTAATAATAGTTAATTTACGAAACAGAACATGAAACCTTGTGAGATATATATAATATGATAGCAAAGACTTTACTTGTTGAATATAGCGGTAAAAAATGTGAAAGCTTTCCGAATTATCAAGTCTGAAAGCAAAAGCTTTAGAGTGGACAGAAAGTTGCTTTTAAATTATTTTACAGATTTTAATTTAAAAAATGGAAATGTGGAAGCTCTTCTGCTTTTTAATACAAAGCTCTTTTGCTCTTTAATACACAGCTTTTCGACTTACTTGGTGCAATAGCAAACATTTTAGCGTAACTTGTGTAGATATGCTAGTTAAAAGTGCGACTGCAAGTTCAGTTATAAGATTATTGTTATAAAATATAAAGCTTTTTAAACTTTTGATAAAAATGTATAAACATTTTTCGTTAAAAATAGAAGTATTAATATGCCAAAAAGTTGCTTTTGACTTATTTTACGGATTTTAACTTAAAAAATGGAAAGGTGAAAGCTKTTTAGGTCTTTAGTATAAAGCTTTTCGAATTATTTAGTCCAAAGGCAGAAACTAGCTTTTTAAGATATCTAGTTAAAAGTGATAGTGCAAGCTCATTTATAAGATTTTTGTTTCAAAATCTAAAACTTAAAAAAAAAAAGTTTAAAAAGCTTTATAATTCTTTTTTTTTTTTTTTAAATTAATTTTTCGTTAAATTTGAAAGTATAATTTTTTGGAAATATTAATACTGCCAACATTTACGAATTCTAATTTTAAAATGGAACAGTGAAAGCTCTTTAATACAAAGCTTTTCGAATTACTTAGTTTGAAAGCAAAAACTTTAAAGCAACTTTTGTAGATACGCTAGATAAAAGTTTATAAGATTTATGTTATAAAATCTAGAGCTTAAAGTTTAAAACGCTTCATAATTTTATATTAATTTTTTCGTTAAAATTTGAAGTATAAATATGCAGCAATAGTGCATGAAACTTGCTTTTAAATGGAAAATTGAACTAGGTTTTTATAAAAAGTTTAAAAAGCTGCATAATTTTATATAAATTTTTGGTTAAAATTTTAAGTAAAAGCACAAGTGCCACAAAGTTGCTTTTAATTAATTTGCGTATTCTAATTTAAAAAATAAAAAAGTCAAAGCTTTTTAATACAAAGTTTTAAAAACTATTTAGTCTCAAAGTAAAAACTTTTGGTAGCTTTTGTAGATACACTAGTTAGAATTGTGAGTGCAAGCTCGTTTTTAAGATGTTTGTTATTAAATCTAAAGCTTTTTATAAAAAGAGTAATTCAAATTTGTAAAAGATCTTTTGCATAAAGCTCTTTTCTTACAATGTTTTTATTTAAAGCCTATATGTATACACTTATATGCGTTTTCAGAAAGCTACAAAAGTCAAGTTTCCTAGAGCTTTCCCTCAAAGCTCAAATTCTTGTAAACAYGCAACACCAAATCTAACGCTTAGTGAGAGATTCAGCAATGAACTGAAATATATTTTTTTGTCTGTTATTTTTATACGAAAGAGAGAAAGCTTTTTCCAAATCTAAAACTCAGTGAGAGCTTCTGAAATGAAGTGAAGAGAGAGAGCTTTTTTACAGCTTATACAGTTTGAGGAAATTGTATGATATTTATTCGAAAATATTAAGCAGTCACAAGGCAGTTTTTTAAATTGAAGCTTTCGTTTTTTTTGGTTTTTTTTTGGGTTCCTAACTTGGTAGTTTTCAAAAGCTTTCACAAGGCAGTTTTTAAATAAAAGCATTCGCGTATTATTATTTTTTTGATTTTGTTTGTTTTTCTTTGTTGTTTTCAAAAACTTTCCAAAGGTTTAATAAGTTATTTAGTTTAGTGAACCGTTTTTTGATAAAAATKAATAATTTCATTCAACTGTTAAGCACTATTTCCAGCTATTTATTTGGTTGTTTCTATTTCACACGCTTTTTAACTTAGTGAATATCCCACCTTTAYCACATTCGCATATAAAATAAAATTTTGTCGTAATTTTGCTTGTTATAAAATTCAAAGTTTTGCACCGTTTTTACCTTCGAAGGTCCCCGCATTGTGGGGMAAAGGCACATTTGTTATGAAGAACCGAAGGCTTCAATATCGATTATAATTAAGTAAGAAAAGAAACAAAAAAATAGATTTTCTCGAACATATTTCGAAGGTCGGTGCGTAAGTGAAAAATTAGAAATTCCCCAYGGACAAACCGCACTAGAAAATGAGCTACCAAAAAAGCAAATAAAGAAATATTAGAATTAATATTTTCACAAGTCTCATCATGCATATCTTAAAAAACAAATTCTTGTAATATATCTACACACTTAATGGCTGTAGTAAATACACGCACAAACATATTTTGAAATCGAAAATAATTTGTATAAATTTTTTAAATTATTTTTTACATTTGTTGTACATTGCATTTAATTGTTGTTGCTGTTGCTGCGCGCGTGCTTTTCATCTATTGCTAAAACTACCAAAAATATATATATTCATAAATATAAATCCATCAACGCACACAAATTCGCCAAAAAAATTGTAATGACAACCAACCTTTGCTCGTCGCGTACCAAATAATCGTCAAATCGATGAATCGCATTTGAAATTCCTAAAACACCTGCCGTGCTGTGCTGTGATGCTGTGCCACTGGATATGCTACAACCGCTTGTTATCATGGATCCTACTTTATTCATCACCTGCACCAACAAYCATAAAAAATCATCAATATTTTGAAAACTGCACCCACCATTGACGTGTGCGTTGTGTGACACCCTTTTGAATACATACAAAATAGATAATTGTCCAGAGGGTATACCGCGTGTGTATTATCTGGGCACATGTGGTGGCCGTTATAATGCCATGGTATTAGAGTTATTGGGACTGTCCTTAGAAGATCTCTTCAATATTTGTTCCCGTAAATTTTCTCTTAAGACTGTACTGATGATATCTAAGCAACTTGTAAGTTTACATTATCTTTTTTTTTTTTAATTTTCTGTATGCTAAATTTCGTTTTTTACGTTTTTTTTTCTGCTTTATCTTTTGCTACATTAATTTTATGTATTTTATGAGAATTAAGTGTTTTATTTATTTTTCTGTATCATTCATTTTTATGTTCAAAATAAGTTTTATGTGCGCTATGCTGCTTTTATTGGTTTCTATTGCATACTACATTCGTATAAGCTAAGTTTAGGAGGAATCAAACAAATTGGAAAACTTTATACGAAGAAATTGTGTAAAGCATACGAGGAACACAAAAACAAAAACTACAAAAATACGAAAAAAAAAATTTAAAAGCGATTACTAAAGAAAGCTATGTAAAGCTTTGAAGCTTAAAGCTTGAATATACTCCATTTTAGATTGGGGGTTTAAAAAGGCTTCATAAGGTTTTTGTATTTTGAGAATAAATTCTAATAGCGGAACATATTTTTAAAAGGTGGCGTGAATTTTTGAAACAGAAATTTTTTTTTTATTATGATATTCCAATTCAATAGCAATAAAAAGTGCAGGAAATTGCACCTTTGGGAGAGCAGCCCGTCAGGCTAGATCGGTCGGCTTGATCGTGTCATTATCGAAACATCGTKTTTAAAGTCGGTAGCCACGATTTATCAGAAACTAGTGATGCGATTTTATTGAAATGTTTCGTAGTTCTTCTAAATAGAATGGCCTCGTGACTGATCGCAGTATTTCTTTTTCGATAGCAACTAATTTTTTGAGGGAATCTGTATTAAAAATTATATTCTCTCTTCTTCCAAAATACTCACTGCTGCCAATGGCTGAAATTCCAAACAGTTTTTTTTTCAAATGATCCGCTTATATAATAATATAATATAACTTTTAAGCATATCAATTAAAAGTTATAACAAAAATAGTGAAAATAAGCATTCTTTAGGCCGTCAAAACTCACGTAACCCCTTAAAAAGCTTTAAGGGTGTTTTTTTTTTTGAAGTCAAAAAGTAAGAATTGATATTTAAAATTTGCCTAGGTGTTTTACCAACAACAAAACTTTCATACTTCGCTCTTCTACCCAAATTGCTAGTTTCAAAAGCCGTTTGATATTATAATAAAAGTAAAAAGCTTTCATCAAATGAAGAGAAATAAATCTATTAATTTTTCGGTGATGTGGGTMCTCTACAAAGCGATAAAAAAATGCTTTTGGGCGCTTTTCTTGACAAACGTRAAGCACCTTTTTCTTAAAAAGCTTTAAGTGCATTTTTCCTGATAATATTTTTTTGTACTTAAACTTCCTAGATTTATTTCCCATCAAATAAGCCAGAAAGCTTTTAGAGCTTTTACCACTTTTTGCTTAAAAAGCTTAAACCGCCTTTTCCTTGATAATAATAGTATTTTTCTCTTCTTAAATGTTCGGGATATATTTTCAATTATAAAAGCTAGCAAGGTTTTAGAGTTTTTTTAATGACAACTTATTTTATTCGAGAACGTACAATTTCGCTTTATTTACAATTAAAGAAGCCAAACTTTTATCCATGATCCCTAAAAGCTTTTATTGTGGCAACAAATTCCAAAGCGATGCTTAAAATATATATAGAAATATTTTAAATTATATTTTGCATTTGAGAAACTTTTTCTTAAAATTGGTGAAATTTTCGTTAATATGCCATAAAAGCCATAAGAAAGCTTTAAGCTTAATATAAAACTCGTTTGCGCTTTCACTTAGCGCTTCTGCTTATGCTATTACTCGGCGCTTAAATTTTCCAAACTTTATATTTTATATTAAATACAGTTTATATAATTTATAAAAATCATATAAGTGTCTCAACAGCCATTTTTATATACATATGTTTTCAAATCTAATATGCACATTCTGTGTTAACGAGTTAGCTTAAATTTCTTTATTCCGCGCGTTTTCGACATATTTTTTTTTATATAATATTGTTCTTTACAGTTACGCGTACTCTTCGTGTCCTTACTTTATTAAGATCGTTTTTGATTTTTTCTGCTATTCCTTATTCTTTCGAAATGTTTCTTCGCCTATCTACCACTTTTGTTTACCCACCCACCCCCTGTTCTTTAGAAATGTTTCTTCAATTTTCCCATCATTTCTGTTACGTACTCCCTTTTCTGTCGAAAATTTTCGTCTTACTTCCAGTTTTGTTACACCACTCTTCCAGTTATTTTTCTAGAAATTGGTTTTCGAATTTTGCGCCTAATCCAAATGAATAATTTTTGAACTCGTTTTACTCATCACAAGCCCCATTAAGAGCTTCACATTTTTTATTTTCTCTATCTACGCTCGTTTTCTTTTTACTTCTTTTTATTAGGAAACAGTTTCTTCTTGGGTAATTCAAAATAATTTTAGAATATTATAGATATATATTTTATAATATAATTTTAGGATATTTTGAATTTTACTATTTATTTCTCAGGCGCAACTGAAGCATTTTGTTTAAATTAATAAATCAAATATTTTCTGTTTTTATCAAAATAATTTGTACTCCAAATAACCTTTTTTTTGTTTAAAAGTAGTGGTATCTAAATTAAAAAGTATACATATTGTTAATTAGTTTAAATATTTTTAAAATGAGTTACGCTTAGCGTTGAAATTGTTTGTAAGATAAGATTTTTAAGCTTACTTGTAGTTTTATTTGATTGTTATTACTGTTTGTTCTAGATCTTAAAAATTAAAACAGTTAGTTAATAATGTCGGCTAAAGTCGATTTTCTTATAATACTTTTTTTTTGGTTCAGTATTTAAATTAGTTATCTAAAGCCTAAAGTAAACTAGATTTCGTTAAATACAAATTTAACTACTTAAATCTATTAGTATAATAACGCAGTCCAATACGAATGTGACATTAACTGTTATGTTCCGTTAAATATTCAGACATGTATATAAAAAAAATCATTAGTTGCTTTTTTAGCGTATTTTTTATTTGCATTTATTGAAATTAAATGAACGCGAGACTAAAACTACCCGYCCTACTAAAATAATCATGTACCAACCAAACAAAATGGTTCGTTCCCGCCAACTTCTACTTTGCATTGCATGTTCTTTTCTACCAACCATTGTGTACGCCGTCTGTTAAATTGTTTTTCCCCACACCTTCGTTGGCAGCGCTCTCTTCCTTACCCTTGAAACAACAACCCAACAGCCAATGTCGATTTTTTTTGTACAACTACTAAGCATTTTATTTATCTAAAACAAATATTTTAAATTTTTATGAATTGTAAATATTAGATATATACACACATATGTATATCAAAAGTGATTTTCTCTTCTTGTATAAATAAAAAATTTCTACTATTTACACCCACTTTTATGACTCATCATACTATGTTTAGTACTAACCGCTACTCTACTAGGGTAGTTAAGTGAAACTGCTGTCAGAGAGARTACAAACTTTTTTCGCCAGTATAGGTTTAAAATTTCCAAAGAATTTATTTACCTAACCATTTTTCAAATTTCAAATATGTAAAATGAAGTGTGTGATAATGAAGAGAGAGGATACATATATTTAAAAATATATAGATGTAAAAAAATAGGTCAACCGGCTTTTTTAAAGCTTATCAGTTTATATGTGTGTTTGTAACATGTYAAATATAGTATATCTTTTTTTGTTGATTTTTTTTTAGCATTTATTTACCATGTACTTTTGGGAGACGAAAATATGTCATATTCTAAATTTTAGGCTGTCACAGCCAAGATGTTTTAATATATTTATGGACCAAAACTCGTGATTATTTATTGCTTTGGAAGCGTTAATTTTGTTAAACCTAGGATGGGATTTTTACCATTTTTTTGTGTCATATAAGAGTAAMGACATAAAATTTAATTATTTATTAGTTCTGCATTTTTTTCACTCAGAGAATTTATTACTTGTCAAAGCTTTTTTTTCACGGATTTTCATATAAAGGAAGCTTTGGAACCTGAATGGGATTTTTTTCATTTTTTTATCCTTTATACAAGAGTATTTTGAACATAATTTTTGATTTGCGTGCAGTTTTCGTTTCACTACTCGCGATTACTGCAATAAATTAAATAAAAGGGAAAAATGATAATTTTACTCAAAAAGTACCGCTGTTTATAGCATACCGTTATGGTATTTAATATTAAGAAATTAAAAAGAGTAGAAATAGTAGATTGTTAGGTTAAAATTAAGCCATGTTCCTAACCCCACAGTTTTGGGTTAGGCACCTGGCTGAGGACTTAGAAAAATAATACAAAAACCTAATTGAACTCATTTTAGACAATGTGACCTTTAAATTTGAAAAAGGATATTATTTAAGACATCACTACAATCTTCTAATCTTATAAGAAATTATGCAGATCGGAGATCTATAACTTATAGTTAGTTGCCATACAACTGGCCCTTCAGACTCCAGTACTTCTGCGAAAAACTCGTTTATTTGTCAAGATATATTTATGCAATTTGGCATCGACTATTAACCAAGACATCGCTACAATCTCAGCACAAATCTTTCAGACAGGAAAAATTAAGCATATAGCTAGCTAATTGACTTATAAACTGAACGACCGGCATGAGGTGCTGTCTTTTAAATAATTTTATCATATAGGGTTGCTTAAATTGATGGAAACCATAATAAATTTATTAATATTTTTTCGGTTTTTTTTAATAACCCATTAAAAATTGGAATCGTTGTGAATAAACTTTAGCATTTATGCAACAAGTGCCAATTTCCTACAGGGAATTTGCGTTCGTTTTCGCCCTGTTTTAATAATTCCCATCAGCTTTTCGAAATAGTTTTTGACTAACTCATTCGGTCTTATTATATGGTACATATCGTCTCTTGAAATGCAAAATAACATAACATCACTTTTCATAAAAACGATATAACAGAAACCACTCATATTGAAAAAAATTTGAGTTTTGGTTATTAAATGGTTATATATTGGTTATAAATTGGTTAAATATTGGTTTTAAATTGGTTATATAAGTCAGCAGAACCTGAAAATTTTATGCTCCTTTGATGTAGTGAATCGTAAGCAATAAAAAACTCAATTATGATTTTTTTTGATGATACGCTGTTTTGCATTTTAGTTGACAATTTATAGAACAAAGGTATTATATCTAAATTATACTTTTAGTTTAGGTTATTTTATTCGAACTGTCAACATTTTCCTTTTCTAGTTAATTGGGTTTAGTAAAGGAATATTTCAAGTTGGCGAATAAAGAAAAATAAAGTTCCTGCGCTATTGGAACATTTTAGGGTTGCATTGCTAATTATCTTTGCTGGTTTGATTACTTTAGTACTTTTAGTAGAGTAGTCATGTGACTCTGTGCAGCATGAATATTTGTAAATAAATAAAATAAATATTTAGCAGTAGTGTTCGTCTGTCTTAGCAACAACAAGTAAATTAGTTAAGTATTTATATTTTAAGATGTAAGTATTGAAAGTGCAAGCGTTTAAGGAAGCAGACTGTTTTCGAAAAATGCTTCGAGAATTTCTATTTTTTTACGAGTGCGTATAAGTGCTAACTTCATGGTGCATTTGCAATAAACCGAAATTTAATACTATAAATAAATATATTTTTTTGCTTTAATTAAAGCTTAGCACAAGTACAACAAATGGAAAACAAAAAAAAAAAA
>NW_017537434.1:812771-815402 GCF_001853355.1 Bactrocera latifrons
TTTTTTTTTATCATTCCATTCATAATACTTTCTACATTAGCATTGCATAGGCGCTGGTTGAGACACTAAAAAGAAAATTGCCATATTTTTTTAACATTTTATTACAAATTTATTTATCAACGCATACTTTAATTTAAATTTTAATTCACTTAAATATTTCTTTAGATTTATGCATTTTATTTTTTATTGCAAAACGAAACGATTTATAGCATACATAGCGTACATTTACTTCATTTTAGTTATTTATTTCGCAAGTAAGCATGTCTTTCGTTAAAAAATTACCCGAACAATTCTTTAATATGCCACTAATACGCTGTTCTCTTCTATAATTACAAAAATCAACTCAACTACAACGTAAATGTAACTGTTCAGCTCCACCGGATCGAATATGTTCATAGTCGGCACTTAATATATAGGGATGTAAAGCCGGAGAATTTTCTCATAGGCAGAACATCAACGAGACGGGAAAAAATTATACACATAATTGGTAAGTATGAAATGTATTTGCATATATTCGTAAGATTTAGAGAAAAACCTGAGATGTGTATAAGAGACAGCCTTTATTTTTTATTTTTTTTTTTATTTTTTTTTTATTTTTTTTTTATATATTTTTTTAATATTCTTATTTGTGAGAACCATCAAATCCTTATGTACTAACACCAAAGCTTTTGGACGCCTAACCTTTATATACATACATACATACAATTTTACACGTTAACAACGTTTTTGCTGTAAATATTAGCAACAGTTTATTAAACAGTTTATTTACAACAACAAAATATTATTTTTCAATAAATAAACGCGCTGTGAAGCCGTCATAGCAAGTGCTGCCACTTCGTGCGTATTGAAATCGAACTCAAAAAGTCGCAAATCGTTCAAACGATTAGCAGCCAACACCAAGAATTATTAAATAAATCTTCAAAATTTTACTAAAAAATTCGTTTATATTCGAAAATAAAATTTTTCAATTAATTTTTTTTTAGTGCATATAATTTTTCGAAGCCAGAATTTTCACTTCCTTTTTTGAATTATTATTTTGTATTAATATAATGACATCAATCCCACATCAACAATACATAAAATTTTTGTGTTGCCAATTCTTAAACAAAATATATATTTTACTTCAATTTGTTGTATTTTTTTTTTTTTGTACAATAAAAAAGTTTAAAGTGTGCTATTCTTGAATTGTTATAATTATAGCAGAGGGTGTACCCGAAGTATATTACTTCGGGCCATGCGGCAAGTACAATGCACTTGTTATGGAATTGCTCGGTCCATCACTTGAAGATTTATTTGATATATGCGGCAGACGATTCACTTTGAAGACAGTACTACTGATAGCTATACAATTAGTAAGTACACAACAACAATTTAATAAACAAAAAAAAAAAAAAAAAAAAAAAAAAAAAAAAAAAAAAAAAAAAAAAAAAAAAAAACTAAATACCAATGAACAGTACAAAAAAAGCTAAAATCAGCATAACCAAAACCCATTTAGAACGCTAAAACTAAAAAATAGGCAAACTAGAGTCTCACAAAATCGCATTACATTCGAAATAGTTTTAAATAACTAGTTTACAAATGGTTTTTAATGGTTTTTCTGCGCTAATATAACACACTATTATTACTAAATATTTCGAATATTTCGTTTTGTAATGTAAATCGAACGTCTTTATTACCCACTACCACCATTACTAGCACCAATACTCTGCTACCAACAACACAAAATTCACCCTTTTTCGTATGTCTTTGCTAATAGTTTTACGCCTCGCTTATTTTAATACCTAAGTTGATCACTTATTTATGTATTTATGCCATAATTACTAAAAACAAAATTATAGCAAATCAAATTTAAATAAATTGTTATGCGTACAACAGCAAATTAAAAGCACACTTTTAGGTGTAGTGCCCCTTTTCCAATTCGTGTCAGCGTTTTTTTGTGCGTTTGTATGTGTCGGTAGGTGCGTGTTCGTGTGCATGGGATCGTGTAAACGGTTTGTGGCTTGGCTAGGGGATGGCGGTTTAACACTCTGCTAACAGAGCGGTTGTRGTCTGCACTAGCTGACGGAATGGTGGACCTAGAATTATTTTTATATTTTATCCTATTTTGCAAAATAAAAGAATAGCACCATTATATTTATATTTATTTATTTATTTTTTCAAAGTAACTATTTTCAAAATAGAAATAAAGATTTGAAAATTATTATTTCATTTGTATAATATTAGTGGAAAAAACGCTGGTTAAATGCACTTGATGTAGCGTTGTTTTATGCCTCTAGAATTTAGCATATTTTTGCATGCTTAATTAGCTAATTAGTTAAAATATATTTGAAATTTACGTAATTGATTTTGAGTTAAAAAAAACTTGGCTGTTAAGTTGCGTGTTTCACTTTTTTTTCCTAAATGTTAAATTTTCTTTTAATATTGTGTCCCCAAATATCTGTAGTTCCTTTTTACCGGGCACAAATATTGTAAACACAATTATTTACCGTTATGAAAATTTAGTTTTTATTTTTTTTAAGCTCGTTAACATATTTTATTTTTGYAAAGCCCGTTGACCATCTTGCATTAAGAAATTAAAAAGCTAATATAACAAAATGAATTTTTTTATCATTTTTTGTTTTAAAAAAGTTA
>NW_017537434.1:817251-820332 GCF_001853355.1 Bactrocera latifrons
AAAAAATTATACACATAATTGGTAAGTATGAAATGTATTTGCATATATTCGTAAGATTTAGAGAAAAACCTGTTGCAAAGTTTGAGGCTTACTAACATAAGTATTTTAAGTAATGCTATCAACTCTAATTTTTTCACTGGCTGCAGTAGATTAGATTGCTTTTAAGGACTGCAGTATTAAAAGTAATTAATGTGATATTATTGTTTRTTGCATACTTTTAGGGTTAGGGAGAATTTGAGATGTTTATGCTAAGGTCTCTATCTTTAAGATAAGAATGATTGTAGGACTACATTATTTAAACTTTCAGTACCAAATAAAGCTATAATATTTTTTATTGCATACTTTTAGGGTTAGGGAAAATTTGAGATGTTTACGATAACGCCTCTATTTGAATGTCATTAGATTTATCTGAATTTTTTAGAACTTTATTTATAAAATAAGAAAAGAAAACTAAAATATTTGCATACTTTTAGGGTTAGAAAAAAATTAAATTTGTTTATTAAAACAAAAATAAAAATTATTGCAGCGGATAAGACTTATTTTAAGGACTGCAGTACTTAAGCTTTACTTTACTTGTGGTTAGGGCAATTTTGAGATGTTTATGATAAGTCTTCTATTTTTAATGCCAAAATATTTTCGTTTAACATAATTTTTTAGAATTTTAAACAAATTTTGTTATAAAGAAGGAAGAAAAAGCAAAAATATTTTGCATACTTTTAGGCTCACCATAAAAATTAAATGCGTGAAACTTAATTTTTAAACGAAAAATTATTGTTTGGAATTAATCTTTTTTTGGGCTCTAATAAATTTTCATTATAAAATATAAAAAAAATAAAATTATTTGCATACTTTTATTGTTAGACACAGATGTTAATGTTAAATTTTTTGTATGTTTGTAATATTTATACAGCTCTCTAGAACTTACAATATGTAGTCGAATCTCAAAAAGCATGTTGCTTACTTTTAAGCGCGCTTGCTTACGGCCCCATTGATACAATGCATTTTTTGTGAATATATCTTATCGAAAAAGTTATTATTTAACTTAAATTCCATTTAAAAATGTTGAAATTATTTACAATTGGTCTAAAAAATCTTAAAGAAACGTTTCCTCGACACAAATGTTGCATACTTTTGGGGTCACAAATTAACTTTTTGTTAAATTTGACTACATATTTCTGCAAATTCGCAAGAAAATACATGCAAAATGTATGCATATATGGCCATCGCTGAAGCAAAAATTATGAATACGCCTACATGTAGGCAACTACTTTATGATACCTTTGGCTGAGAAGTTACTTCTTGAATTACGAGTACATGTATGTATGTTGTAAATTGATATACAGTTTACGAGGCTGGTAAAACTCTAAGGTAGTCGGCAGTCGGCAGTTTACATTGGGCGCCTAAAGGTATGCAATGTYTAAAATAAAACTTTGTTGTGTATAACAGTAACTGTGTATAGGTAGCTTGGCAGAATTTTTAAATTCAATTTGGAAGTTTTAGCTTGCTAACTAATTTAGTTGTTATATAATTGTGATTTAACAAATGTATATGTATATAAATATATACATACATAACATATAGAAAATAATTTTAAAATAATATTAAAAGGCACACATATGTACATACATATATGCGAGATATTCAGGTTATTTGTCGTTAGGAAAATGTATTTGCACTTTAATTGCAAATATGCATTTTGAGTTGATTTAATTTTAGCTTTAGGGCTCACATTATATTCACTAAAATATTTTCAATTTATTAAAAAAAAAAAAGTAATTTTATATAATTTGTTTATCCACAGATTTCGGTTTGGCCAAAGAATACATTGATTTAGATACAAATAGGCATATACCATATCGGGAGCATAAATCTCTCACCGGCACCGCACGTTATATGTCAATAAATACACATATGGGCAGAGAGCAATCAAGGCGCGATGATTTAGAAGCATTAGGACACATGTTCATGTATTTCTTAAGAGGTTCACTGCCGTGGCAAGGCCTTAAGGCTGATACACTTAAAGAACGATATCAAAAAATTGGTGATACAAAACGTGCAACACCCATTGAGGTGAACTAAATTCAATTTTATTAAATGAAAATGTTATTAATTTTTTGTGTTTGAAAAAAATTGCAGGTGCTTTGCGATGGACACCCCGAAGAATTTGCTACATATTTACGTTATGTGCGGCGATTAGATTTTTTTGAAACGCCCGATTATGAGTTTCTGCGAAGACTGTTTCAAGACTTATTCGATCGTAAAGGCTATGTGGATGATGGAGAATTCGACTGGACAGGGAAGACAATGGTATATACAATTTTATTCTTATATAATTTACAATTTATCAACGCATAACACGCATATATATATATATACATTAGAGTGTCCGTTTTGTCGCAAGTTAATTATTTTGTTTGCGAACGCCTGCTTAAGTTTCAGCTTTTGCGTTAAAAATGACGATGCAACGTAAAGAAGTTCTTTATTTTTAATTTAAAACTAACGTAACGTAAACCTTTGAACTGCCTAATAGACTAGAGTAGATACGAACTATATAGATTTTTTTTGTAGGAAATGAAAAGATCTTCAACTTGTGTATATCGACTTTTTTTTACATAACCTCAAAATTTATGTGAAAAAAAACAAACCACAAATTTTCTGTTTTTTTATTTTTTTATTTTTATCTTGTACAAAAAAATTTTTTATTTCGCGAAATTTGATGCAAATTTACATTCTTAGGTCCCAAACACACAAATTATTTTATTTTTCTTTTCATTTTCTGCACCAGTCTATAAATGACTCTACTTTTCCCATATATTTTGCTTGGTATTTTTTGGTCTTTTGCAATAAAACATTTTAACCACAAAGTAAATAAACCTACAACTTCAAAATAGTGATATTCCAATACAAAATTTTCCTCTCTATAAAAAAGGTCATAATAATTTTTTTCATAAAATCATTTTTTAAAAAGTTATTTGCAGTTAAAGTTGTGCATCAATTGTACTGTATTCATCGAATACACCATGTCGTATAAGTAACCAAGAATGCATAAATAAATTCTGTGAATGCTCAATATAGATTACA
>NW_017537434.1:820451-822257 GCF_001853355.1 Bactrocera latifrons
TTAGTTTTAATATTTGTTTTTTAATTCTCTTTTAAGCAAGTTTTTTAATTGTATATTAAAACATCACTTTTTCAAAGTGTTAGATTTACTTGCTTATTGCAAACTATCAAAAAATATCATAGTGTATACATTTAGGATAAAAACTATAATTTAGTCACGGTTTAAGCTGCAAATAAAGTGCTGTTTTACATTGTATCCTTTTGTTCAGCGCAAAAACTGAAAAATCAGCGGGCGTTTGAAAAAGCAAAAACAATTTGTGACAGAAAAGACACGTTAATATACTTACATACAGGCAGTTGTATTAGTTAACGGCATTTCGGTGCTCACATATGTATATGTTGATTGAACATGCGGGGGGTATAAATAATAAGATGTGTCTCATAAACAAAGCGAAACACACAAACAACTACATATGCACATGAGCAACATTACTAAACTTTTGCGCATGCGTGAAAAACTTGTAGCAAGTTTAAGACATTTTATCTAATATTTTATATTTTATCACTTTTAAATTTTCTTGTATGATTTTTGGTAGTTTGATTTTTACCAAATGCTTTATTTTTTTGCACACGAATGTACCATTTACTACAATTTCGTTTAACTTTGCACTGAACTAATGGCATTTTCTATTTTTCAAAACTCATTCACAATCAAATCCCTTTGAAATATATCACAAATCCAAAAAAAAAAAAAAA
Source organism: Bactrocera latifrons (assembly GCF_001853355.1). NCBI lineage: Eukaryota > Metazoa > Arthropoda > Insecta > Diptera > Tephritidae > Bactrocera > Bactrocera latifrons. The sequence continues at coordinate 821,147 of NW_017537434.1, forward strand.
AAAAAAAATGCAAACTTTCTTACAAAACTTTTCGGAAAAGGGTTCAAGTACAAAAAAGTTGATCGATAAATTTTAACGCTGTCTTTACTAAACAATTCTTTTTAAATATAAAGCGCATAGCAAGTAAACAATCGATCTGAAACTGTTGCAACAACAACAACACGCTGCAATCAATTGCCTTACAAAATTGTCGTGAAGAAATCAAGCAGTTGAAATATAACGGCGGATGCAATCCAATTGAATTTCTAACCGACAGGCGAAACCCGTACAATTTSTGTCAATTGAAAATGAAACTACCGCCACTACAACAACTAATAGTATTTCCTTCCTGCTGGCCTATTCATGATAATGTATGAATGTATATGTGCGCTGTTTGTTGGCACTACCACAGTTGCATACAATTGTTGATTGTCCCGGCAGCCAATCAATGGAAAAAAGAAATTTAAAAAAATAACAAATCGAAATGAGCAAACGTGCGCGAAAAGCAAAAAACTGTAATTTAATAAGCAACTGAAGCAAATAAAAAAAATTATAATAAAAAGAAAGCACTCAAGCCTAAAGCAAGCATATTTCGTTCGTTCAGTGCAACAACAAACATCTGCTGATGTACGTGGCATCCTCTATTTCCATTTCCGAACTAGTCATTGCAACATAAAATTATAAAAAAATTTATTCCTTAGCAAACTTAATGTAATAATTAATTTCCAACAACAATTTACATATCTATTTGTATAGAATTATTCACTTTACATTATTAAATTTTTAATTTACCGTACAAAAAACCAAAAAATATAACTTAAACTAAATGCTGTCATAGACTTATTAAAATGATAAACGCTAAAACATGAAACCCAGAGCTATGAAAAATGACTTCAAAGCGTTTATTTGAAGTTCAACATTGGTTTTTTTATTTTTTCCCATTAATGAAAAAATAAAAATGCATCTATTTTGAATTGAAAACATAAAAAGTGCGCTATATTTATTAGTAAGTGGTTGGKTTTTACATTTTTTTTACAAATAAAAATTCCAAATACTGGCGTGTATGTATGCAAAAATTACAGTAATAAGTTTTTTCTTTTGTTTTATTGAAAGACCTTAATCGTTTAAAATG
>NW_017537434.1:829722-839324 GCF_001853355.1 Bactrocera latifrons
AAATAAAATAAAATGTATTCAAAAAGGAAAATGAAAAAAAATAAAATAAAATAAAATGTATTCAAAAAAGGAATATAAAACAAATAAAATAAAATGAATTATAAACTCATTTAAGTACATCGAATTTTGTACCATACATTTGTGCTATAAACACAGAGAAAATATGAAAGCTTGTTTTTGATCTGCGCCAAAGCAATATACATCATACTTTCTATAAATTCCCATTGGGGTTCGTTTTATGTGACTAGCACAAGTGCGAGAAATAATGCATTTTAGTACTTATGCTTACGCTGTATACATAACTGTATCTACATATATGTGGCAGGAGCTGTAAATAAATTTCTCGTGTCAAATGTCACAGCTTAAAATTGTCGACAAATTTCAAGGAGCTGTAAATAAATTTCTCGTGTCAAATGTCACAGCTTAAAATTGTCGACAAATTTCAAACTTTCAACTGAAATACTAAAATACATACAACAATAAAAACAACATAATAGATTTTCACTAACGGACTATTCGTTAAATGACATTTTGCTGCACAATTGCATCTTTTGTCAGTGGCTAGGTCAATTCTCCACTTAGCCAAACACATACACACAAACAATATTGTCGATATTTTCGATTGCACACAAGACTGACAGCATAGAACGACGGTTGACGTGCTATACACTTACACACACACACACATACCCTCCTCACTTGCCATTTAAGTTACCGTTACACACCAATTTGTCAACGGTTAGCAGCTGAAGGCTCTTTTACAGTTTTTCTGTCGTCTTTCTATGTTCATTCGCAATCGACGCGTTATATTTCAAAATTTCCGTTATGCCGTTATTTCCTCTCCATTTGCCATTCAATTTCTAGCCACTTCCTTTACTTAGCGATGCCATTTCACACACACATACATTTGTAGTTGTAGTAGTAGACAGTGTAGTCACTGTCACACACACACATATATATATAAACAGGTGCATTTGTACATATATACATACAACACACACACACACACACACACATGCACATTCTTTTAAATATTCATCTGTAGTCATGATATCCTCAGAGCGAAAAGTAGACAAAATTTCGTATTTGCTAATTTCACGTGCATAAATTTGCCTTAAGCTTTAGAAATTGCAAACATTTTCCAAAAAATAATTAAATTATTTCRAATTACTGAAACTAAACCGAATTTGTATATTTTTTGTTTTCGTAAACAATTTTGCTACTAAAAAACGCAAACTAAAAAAAAATCGAAATYAAATCTTACCTAATTGCAACATATTTTGCCGCACGCTCAACCAAAATCAACCGACCAACAACTACTAAATCCAATGCCAATTGAAATAATCATCAACCACAACAACAACAACCAAAATATAACCACCCATCTTCGTTTGCCAAAATTACCGCATCATCAACGCCAAAAAAAAAAAAACTGAAAAAACGGAAAACAAAATATTAATGTTCGCACTGGCCGTTGTACGCCGGCAACAACAACAACAACATATGCATTCTCCATTCGCGCTGTCTACGCCAACATACCGATCCACCGATGGATTTTGCGACAACGTCAACGCCTCCGTTTTGCCATTGYAACTGCGTCGTAACTGTGTCTGTGTATGTGTGTGTGCTGCATGCGCCCGTTACGCGTTATGGCCCACGGCTGGTTGACCCACATTCTGCAACGCATACAAACGCTGCGTTTTTTTTTGTTGCCTGCCACTGCTATCTGGTGTCTGGTGTTGCTATTGTTGTTGTGGCTGCGCTTTATGAAATTGAAAAACAAAAACAAAAAAAAAAAATTAAATCAAAAAATGTCGTAAAATCTATAGACAAATGCCAAAGGAGGTGTTGCTGCGTGGCCGGATGTGCCAAAACCAGGCGCCACACTCGGCAATCTAACACCGGCCGATCGGCATGGCTCCGTGCAGGTAAGTTTGATTTGCTCTTCTTCTTCTACTACTAATAAACAACAACAACAGTAACAAAGAAACCAAATCTTGCCATGCATCCAACTAGTTAACCTCTAAAACTCAATGAAAATGTCAATTTGAATTTGTTTTTGTTGTATTTAACTCCTCTGGTTGCAACTAATTAAATAAACGTACAAAATTCATCTTATACGTACATACATACATACATACACGTATACAAGCAAACAGACATTTCTTAAATCACATGTGTCTCGAGTGGTGTCATTTCATTTGCATAAATGCATATGTGTATGTGTACATTTGTATGTATGTGTGTATGTATTTGGTTGATTTTGTTTTTGTTATTGCCTGCTTGTCTGTATGTAATTGACGAAATATGCATATCCCCTCTCTCTCCACCCCTTGCAAGTGTCACTTTTAGTTTGAAACCATCACATACTTGTAGTTGTTGTAAGACATTTGCTCCCACTTCCCATTGAGTTTCTGCGCTCGTCGTTTTGACATTTTCGTTTACATACATACATACATTATGCGTCACTAAAATTCTAACTTAACCGATTTTATGTTCGTTGTGCAGCTGCGTGTGTGTATTTGCGCCATTGTGACTAACCAATGCAAATTTTAGCAAATTTCTAGACAATTTAAAATTTTGGAATATTCTTTTCGGTGTAGTTGTGCGAAATTGGTATACAGTAGGCGGTATACATATGTATGTGTACATATGTATATTAGGGGGTATATTATTTCTCAAGTATTATCTCTAAAGTTTAAATTTTTGCCCTAAAATACATAGGCCCATTGTAAAAAAAAACACGCTATTCTCAATTTAAAAAGCGCCTACATTATTTTCCCTTATTTATAGCATGGGATTTTTCTGATATTTTGTATTAAGCAAGTCAAGCTGCAATCTTGACAATACGACATTCTAACACAAAATTTTCCATTTTACAAAAAAGGTCTTAATGCATTTTTCCATAAAAACCTTGCTTTAAAAGTTATGCGCAGTCAAAGTTATACATCAAACCAGGGTAGTTATACAAGTGATATAGCATGCTGTGTTACTTATACGACATGGTGTACTTTATTGTAATACTGAAACTTCAGGGAAGGTTTGCAAACAAAAAAAAAAAAAAAAAAAAAAAAAAAAAAAAAAAAAAAAAAAAAAAAAAAAAAANAAAAACAAATCGTTAAATAACGGATATATACAATGTGCGACAAAACTAAAGCACGGAATCCACCTTTTCAGTATTTAACTGAATAAATTCATGAAGTAGGCATTAAATGATGTTTCGCTACTTAAAATGCAAAATAACGTAATATTACTTCCATATTGAAATAAAATTTAAGTTTTGGTTATAAAATGGTTTAATATTGGTTATATCTGTGAGCGGAAGCTTGAAATTTTAAGATTTTAGGATTTTACATATGTAATATGATGGAGTATATCGTGTGCGGAAATAATCGCTACAATTATTATTTTCATATTTAGGTTAGGTTTACTTTCGTATTTTAATATTTTATATGGTTTTAATAAAATTAATTTATTTTCAAGACTTCACTTATAAGGTCAAGTCAAAAACAATACATTATTCTTGCATTAAATTGAAATTTTTAATGTGCATATTTAGAATTAGCCGATTTAGCCGAAATATGCATTATCGAAGCAGAAACTTATTGGCATTTTGTTGGTATTTTCATAATGCCACACTCAAAAATTGACTACAAACTGGACAGTCTATTTGAAAAAGCTTCTCCTGAGCTTCTTTTCAACGTCGAAATCATTTGGCTATCACTTGGTTCGAGGTTCGTAATATATGGTGGATGCATAAGAATCCAACAAACCAAGCTGTCGGAGCTCTGGCGCATCACTATCAATGTGTGTGACCAGGTCTTGTTCTGATGGTACACAGTTCTTTCCCTTTTRGCCAAAGCTGAATGCTTCTTATCGATTCCTTCTGGTTAGTCAACGCTGGTTTAGCAAATTATTATTATAAAGCGTGATCCATTTCGAAATTCCTTACGCTTTTAAAGAAAAAACACAGAATCTTCAATTTTAAAGGGCAATATTTAATATCATTCGAAAGAACATTCTTTGCCATTTATTTTTTGAAGATTGCTTCTTTCAAATTGTGGCCTCGGCTACGTCTCAGATGGTCCAACCAACTTWACATATTCCCACAGGAAAAAAATCTAACAGTGTGATATCAAACACATTTGGTGGCCAATCAAAACGTCAAATTATCTGCTCACCGAAGCAATATCTTAATAAGTCCATTGATTGATGCGATGTGTGGGAAATGACACCGTTTTGTTGAAACCATATGTCGCCGAGATCACGAGCTTCAACTTCAGGCATCAAGTAGTGGGTTGATTTTTGAAAAAATATGGTCACCGGCCCACAAAGCACWGCAACAAACCGTTCTTTTTTCTGGATGAAATGACAGCTCTTGCATCTCTTCAGGTTGCTCTTCTTCGCAATTGTGGCAATTTTGCTTGTTTACTACACACCAATTGAGCCAGAAATGGGCTTCATCSCTGAACAAAATTTGATTCGAAAACGTCGGATCTTCTTGGAATTTTGCAAGAGTCCATCAGTTCATGCTTAAATATTTCAAATTTTGTCAAAACGATAATGTATCGAAAAGTATGCATCTTTTAAGATACTTGCCCCTACTTATACGTATGATTTTAAGTTTCTTTATTGAATGAAATGTAAAGCCATTACTTTAATACGTTTCGACAAAATGCAAAAACAAAATATTAAAAAATATTTAAATTGTAAAATAAGTCTGCTACAGAAGTGGTTTGTTTGCCAAAATACATTCAAAAAACTTAGTTCTAAAATTTGAAAATATTTCACAATATTTCTTACATTATGCACAAATTCATCACTTACCACCGTATTATCTAATATGAATCATGTACTATACAAAGTTACTTTAGTTTAAGATTTTGGCACTTTCATGCATACTTTTTACAACTACTATAACCTCAATTTCCAATCTATAATCCGTCTCAGTCGTGAAATATATTTTGTCAACATTKTTCTTAAGTTTTAATCGTCTGTATCTCTCATCTTTTCATACATTTGTTCGCCTACACAAACATCTCTCTCTCTCTCTTGATCTGTATACCTCTCTTAGTCTCTCTATAACATATGTTTAATATAATTTCTTACTTTTATTGCTATTTCTACTACTTCCTGTATATTAATATTTATTTCTGTATATACTTACTTTACATAAATACATACATAYCTTCTATGTACACCTTCGGTCGTTCGTTCGTTCGTTACGTTACATTATATTGCATTGCATTGCGTTGTCTTGCGTTACGTTATGCCCGTGTACTCTACTCTACTGTACTAATCTACTCYACTGTGCAGACAATTATATTTTTGGCCTTTTCAATTGTAATKTTTTCACTTGATTTACTCTACATAAACTCAAGGTACTCGAGAGCCTATTTGTTTGTTTGTTCGTTTGACTGTTTCTCTAATTATTTAATTCACTTTTTAAATAGTTTAATTGTTCCGAAAAAAAATATATAWTTTTTTGTGTTRTAAGCATACAGGCATACGTACATATTTAACTATATTTGTATGTGTGTTGTTGTAATTAGTGCATTTTTATTTGTTCGATTAAACTGTTCTCAGTGCTGGTGCTCTAAAATTTTGTTCTCAATTTTTCCAACTGAGACTGTTTCAGCATTGAGACTTTGTTGCATGCGACTTTTTATATGGTAGTTACTCTTATGATACATTTTTTGGAGCAGTTAAAGAAAAATAATTTTTATTTCATTTTATAGTGATTTTATACATTTAATTTTCGATCAAAGCATTGATTGAAGTGATATTTATACCGTTGTGCGCACTAGTTTTGCATGCGTTCTCGTAATTATGAACTTTGTTTTAAATAAAAAAAAAATTAATTATATTGCCTGGGAAAATAATTACGATTAGGTCTTTCGACGTAATTGACATTTTCCGTTAAATTCCGCAGATATAGTATATATGTATATGTATATATATAAAGTASAGTTATGTCCTCTCCTGCTGTAAATCAAGTTCTATAAGGAGCAGTTTGGAGAAGGCTTTTAACGATGAAAATCAACTCTTTGTAATTTTCCTTAAATAATTTATGCGTTTGAAATTTTTTTTTTTCTTATATCTATACTGATGAGCAGATTTCCAAAAGAATTTCCTGATATGGAGGATCAGTTTAAATTGTTTTTATTACCTTGCACTTAAAAGTATTTCAGATCTTGTTTCGAGTAGGTATTTTATATTTTTTTTCCTAAAATATGGATGTCATTTAGTTAAAAATCGGCCAACGTAAACAGCAGTCTGGGGTATCTAACGATTGCCTGTTAGTCATAATTTTGCAGTATGTCTTTTATCATTCATACATTTGAATGAAAAACACGCAGTCTGTTCTTTTATGTGGCCATAAATCATGGCATAATATTTTAGTGCATTATGGCATGACATAATTACAGCCATACATTATGGCAACACATTTATATACATTTTAGCGTGACATAATTATGGCATAACATTTTATGGGTTATGGCATGACATGGCAGGGTTGATAGTATGACATAATTATAGTCATACAATGTCAATACATTTATGTATATGAATCTTGAATTGAAATAACAATGACAATAAACTAATTCATAATATTTTAGTGCATTATGGTATGACATAATTATAGCCATACATTATGGTAAATTTATATGCATTTTGACTTGAAATAATAATGGGAATAAATTATGGGATAATGTGCATCATGGCATGACATAACGACAAAAAATTATAACAACATTTTAGTGCATTATGGCATAATATTCTAGTGCATTATGGCATGTCATAACTGTGGCAATAAATTATGACATAACATTTTTATGTCTTTTGGCATGCCATGGCATTACATTTATATGCATTAAGTCAATCATAAAAAAAATTAAACTAAACGATTTTAAGACATAATAATTAGCATGCGCAACCAATCACTCGCTCATATCAAAGACGTACGCTTGCGCTCTGTGTTCACCAATCACCAAAAGGGGCAGTATTCTCCACTTTCGCTCAGCTTAWTACAATAGTTTTCTTCTATTTTTATTGCTTTTTATTTCTGGTTCTCGAAACATTTTGAAAATGCAATGTCCCTGCAGCGTTATCCCGAAGACTCAGGCTCCGACGATGATAGTCCCTTCGATGCCTATTATGAAAAGAGCGATTATGAAGCGTCTATACACGCGCCAGTGGCGCCTACCGCCGAGAAAGTTGCCTAAGCAACGGAAGTGCAGAATTAAATATTTTGAAAATAAATAAATCAGCAAAAACATTACTTTCGCAATTTATTTCGTGTTTTTTCTTTTAGTATAATTTTATTATTATTTTTATTTGTATTTTTTTCTTAATTACTCATTCTTAACTGCATATATTTTTTTAACACTTTGAAATTTTAATTTGATTTAGCCGATTGTCAATCCTTGGTTGCCCCACAAAAAGTTACAGGTATATAGCAGTTTTGTAAAAACCAAGTATTAAGTCTCATGTGTCTTCTCCTGTCTGTAATTGCTTGTTTCCGCTCAGTGTCACGCGTGTTGACATTTGCTTTTATTTAATTTGTCAAATGTTGTACTCGAATTGGTATTTTCTTTTGTTTATTGATGGCTCATTGGTTTGTGTTTTCGAATATTTCGAAATTGTTGTATACGTAACGGTACATTAATTTACGTAGTTCGATTTGTGCAATTAATATTTAAGAAACAGATTTAAATGTTTTATACCTGCAATGATTGGTTCATACAACTCAACTTTGTTCAAACATATTTATTTTCATCTTGCTAAAAATCTTTATTGAAATTTAAATCATTTTTCTATATTTAAATAGATTTTTTTTCGAAAATTTTTAAGTTCTCATTACAGTCCTGAATTACCGTAATTCATCTCAAAACAGCATTCTACATTAATACCGAATTYCTTTACCATTTGCTAAAACGGTTTAAGCGTCTGTTTTCATCTAGCTYCTTTCTCGAATTCGACCCATTTTAACCTCAACCAAAGCTAAATCTATGTAGTAAATCTATCCGGCTCAGTTTAAAATACAGCTTCTTCATTTTAGAAGTTTAAAACTGTGCTTTTCCATGCGAAACCCTTCACCGTTACTATGGAGGAGTTCAAAACCTATCTTAACCCATTTGGTTAAGTTCACTGGGTTTTTGACCTTTCTTAAGTTGCAAAGCTTAAACACTTTATTAAAGAGTAAGAGAGTTCACGGTTATCGAGTCGAAATTTGAAAATCGCTCTTTTCCCCAACATGTTCTCATAATACTTAAAGCCGATTACATATTGAATTCTTAAAAAAAAAAAAAAGTGCTTTGAAGTACCTTTAAGGGGATATATACAGTTAGAAGCCCGAATAAAAGCGAATTTTTCCAGAATTTTTTCTGAGAAAATTTTTAAATTTATTCATTCAAAAATATATACTCATATTATGGTAACTTTTAACTTATTTTAAGACTCAATGTTAGTAAAAATATTTATSTGGTAAGGAACTACAACTGATCTCCGGGAGCTCTTCTCAAAAAAAGACGTTAGAAAACCAAACAGATTTCATGAATGTTATATTTAATATAGCAAATCGAAGGAAAACACAAAATAAATTTTTTTGACAAAATGGCGGTTTATAAAAAAAATCGATTTTTGATCAAAGTTTCGGCCTTAAATTTTTTATTAAAAAAATATTTATCAAAGAGAAAATGTCTTCGATTAATTACTTAAAAATATATTTAAAAAGCTCGTGTGAAGATTTGAGACGAATTTGCTTTAAAATAAGCAGAGTATAATCTTTAATATCTATTTATAAATTATTATTATATTTATTAATTTTTTGAGTTAGTGGACTCTTGGTTTTATTATTGCGCGCGCGAATGTCAGTTTATATGAAAGAGTCTATATGAAAAGACTCTGTTTGTATAAATAATCAGAAGCATATTTCCTAAAAGTATGAGACTATTTTAAAAACTTATATGAAATATATATTCAATTAAAAATTTTACGGTAAATCACGATTTTATTTTTTCAAAATTCACCAAATTTTAAGAATTTGTGCAAGTACTCACCACAGCACACTTTGAACGGCAAACTTACCACTTCTAGTTATTTTTTTAAACCTTAAAAAGTACTATACTCTCTTTTCAAACACGTTTACTTGTTTAAAACACCGTTAGTAGCTCACTTTTACGAGGCACGTAACGTAAAGTTGTGTTAGTAAAAATTTCTACTAATTATGAAAAACACCCAGCAGCAAATTCTCAATAATTTGTTTCTTTAAAAAATACTGTAGATTTTTTTTTTTCAAGCAAGCGACCTGAACGCCAGTTTTTTTGTTTATCTTATTGGTGGGGTCACCCTTTGCTGCATAAATACATACATGTAGCATGCAATAAACATATCGAAAGTATATATTTGTGTATGTACCTTTTTGTCTAGCGTCTACTGTTTAACGTTAAATTTTCTTACCACGTTTGTGTTCGTCTTGCATAGCGCAACTTACAACTAAAATATATTACTCTTTACGTATTTTTGTGTGTTTCATTGTGTTTGTGTATGGTCGACCAATAAACGCAGCCTAAGTGAAATTTTACCGAAGCGAAAAAAAA
>NW_017537434.1:840648-842519 GCF_001853355.1 Bactrocera latifrons
AACAATTTATTTAATATTTTTTTCTTATTTTCTCGCACAAACAGGTTGTGAGTTCCACAAATGGCGAATTGAATGCGGACGATCCCACAGCTGGCCACTCAAATACTCCTATAACGCAGCAGCCCGAAGTGGAGCTTGTCGATGAAACGAAGTAAGTTGTCGTTTTCATATACATACATACATACATACTTATATACATACTATATTTCTTACAAGCTTTGCAATATATTTTTCTGCTTATTTCTTTGATTTGGGTTGTTATTATATAATCTATTTTGATTTCAGTTCATTCCTGTGTTGTCTTTGCAGATGTTGTTGTTTCTTTAAACGAAAGAAGAAGAAATCATCACGTCAAAAATGACTAGACGGTGTCCAATGTAGTCCAGAACGCGAAGCGGTCACACTGCTACGCGCCACTTCACATTCAAATTCACGGGATAGCGTATTGAATAATCCAAGTCAGGATTATATACAACAGGCAACGTCACAGCATACGTTGCGTTATCCTCCATCCGCGTCGATGTTGACGCCAACACCAACTACAAACACACCGACACTTCCGTTGTAATTTATAATATACATACACGCATACATGCATACATACATACATACATAGAAACATAACGCAACATAACATACAAACATACATACAACATTTACCATTTATTTAGTTTAAATGAAAAGAAAATGCTAAAAAACGCAAAAAATGTGAACAAAAAACAATATAAAAATCTGCAGAAAATTTCCAAAAATATAGTAAAAACGATTATGAAAAACGGATGTAAGGTCCACACAAAAAAACAATATGTATGTATTTGYAAAGCCACACAAACTTCATTTCAAGCATTAACGGAAAAGCGTAAATTGTAAAGGAAATATACACAAACAAACAACAACAAATTGCCTGACAGTAGGCAGCAGTAATGTGTACTTAAACAAGTTATGTAAGCATATAAGTCGCGCGCACACAGATTTGAAAAAACAAAAAAAAAAAAAAAAAAACAAATAATGTATAAATTTCGTTTGGCACGAAGCGCGTGGCGGAGTTGGTTGGGGGGTAAAGCTGACCTACAGATTACGTATGTATGTAGTTGCATGCATRCTCCAACACAGTAACAAGTGCAACAGTTAATCTTTGGTTTGGAATTTCGTTGCTATGTTGTATGCGTAGCATACTTTTAGGCGCGCTGGCGATTTTTTGTGGTAATTTCTAATAATTTGTTATGGGCGTTAGCGGGAAAATTTATTTTATGTGTACCAATAACCATTTCATGCAAAACATAAATTTTTCTTGAAACATTTTTTGAAAATTTTCACGAATGAGAATAGTTAGTCGTATTATCTAGGCTTTGAACGCGCTATTTTGATTATGAATATGCGTAGAAAAATGCTCCGAATGTAAAAATATTTTATTGATAATTATTGTGCCAGCTGTTCTGCTTCTAAAATGAATTTAAAGCCATTAATGAATTTAACACCAGCATCAACCTGCTGCCAGCAACCATTTTTATTACGCCTAACAAAGCGCTTCTCCAGCTGTGGGCGCTTTACAYCGCACTTCCTTTACAAAATCTGCAACTCTAAGCAACTAACGGTATGCTTGCCCTTTCCCTAGCCACAGTAATGGCCGCTAAAATTTCTTTTGCGCCTTACCGTTCAATTTTACACTAAATTATACAGTTATGCTCCCCCGTCAATGCTCAACCTCCCACCTTCACGCCTCCAATGCGTTCAACATGCCAATCAACACAACCAAAATTWAAAAAAAGGCAAATATTTCGAAATGTGAGCGCGCCCGTCGTGCGTTCAGTTCCTCACAAGAGTAAGGCTTCTTTTCGTTTGCGCTACCGACAGACGTTGTATGCATAATT
>NW_017537434.1:842946-844371 GCF_001853355.1 Bactrocera latifrons
TATAATTTAAATTATATCACAATGAAAGCAGTAAATTTAAAAACAAAAATAATTAAAAATATACAAACATCTATACATACACACAACCATATACATACATACATTAAAAGAAAGAAAGCGAAAATTTACAAAATTGTGTCTAATTTTTCTTTTGTTTTGCTGCAACAAATATTTGTATATAATACAGACAGCAGCCGAGCGCCGCTTTTGCTATAATTTCATTTTGCTATAAATAAAAAAAGTAAAAGAAATCGTAAAAAAATGGTTGCGGCGCAAAATAGTTTCTAAATAAAAGTACGCTTTCATTATTTTATAGTAAAGTGCTAAAAAAATTTGCGACAACAGTTTTCACAGCTTGACTCCTGATAATATGCAACATATCGTCAGCTAAAATGCAAAAAAAAAATCAAAATTAAGTTTTTTATTGCTTACGTTTCATTACGTCATATTTTCAGCTATCGCTGTCAGATATAACCAAAATAACCAATTTATAACCAGTTATATAACCAATATATAACCAGTTATATAACCATTTTATAACCAAAAYTGAAATTTTGTTGCAATAASAGYAGTTTCTATTAAATTGTTTTTCCYTCGCCCGTAAATTTATAAAAMGTGATGTGCCGTTATTTTGCRTTTTAGCTGAMAATATTTTGCATACTGYWGTTTAGCTRCAGCCATTAGCCATTCCCATTATTTCCAAACCTTGAATAGGTGCCTTAAAAACAGCATGCATTTTTTGATCAACAAATAATTTCGTTTGATGWTGTTGTTGTTGTTGTAACGGTAGAATTCTGTCGCGTTAACAGTCCTTGACAGGATAAAAATCCGGGTCCATTACGGTTACGTAGACCCGACTGTCGTGCGAACGGTTGATGTGATATTCGTTTCATCACAGGCAGCGGCGTTGGAGCTTCTTGTAGCCAAGGTTGCCACTGTAGCAACAGTGATTTCTATACAAACAAGTGCGCTCACGCTGCATAGTGTTGGAGCATATTTTTTAATAGCAATAATTACAACAAAAATTCACAACTGGAAACAACGACAACAAAACAATRTTTAACAAGCGTTGTAAGCAGTTGCCACATTTTTGTTATGACTATTAAGTTACTATTCCCGTTAGCTCCTCTTCATTGTGCTGCGCAGTTGGGTTGTTTATCTTATATTACATTTTTTTCATCATGACTGTGTTAAATTTTATGAATGTTTCGTTGTTTTTTCCAAAATACAATTAAGGCTGTGCGATTTAGCGTTTAAAAATTTGCTGCTAACCGACTTTTTTATTTGCTGTACTTTGAGAAAATTGTGGTTCAATCATTCATTTTTCTAACCTCAATTTTTCGCTAAAATGTAAACTAAAAATTGCTAAATGAAAAAAAAAAAAACACATGACATTACAAAGAAAAAATTAAATAATTACTGAAA
>NW_017537434.1:848047-849697 GCF_001853355.1 Bactrocera latifrons
TTACACAAACATAATTAAACGATAGCGATAGGCGCGAGGAGAAATCTAAACAAAATCTATCGAAAAAATAAAAATGAAGTTCAATAAAACAACTTCAGCGTGATTAAAAAAAAATGTATTTAAATAAAAACCAGCAAAAGAAATACAAAAATCATGTATAAGCAAGCGATACAATTAAATATAAATATATACATAGTAATGAAATAAACTAAATTAAATAAACGCATATTTACATTTGTATGCATTAAGTACTTGAAATTCGTAATTTTATTTGCATTGAGCCGATCATTGATTGATGATATGATCAGCAAGCTGGTGATCGTGAAGTTCATGATAATGATTGTGTGAGTATGCTGATGCTAATTAAATTAAATTAATTAAGACGTTAAGCTAAATACATATTCCCATTCATAATGATATATGATTATATAAATAGATATATATTTGGATCATCATATGTACGTGTATGTATGTGTATAATGATATTGATGTTACATTTAAACGTGAACAATTGAAAACAAAAGCAAATGAAAGAACAAAAATGAAATACACATCAATGTCTTACGAGTTAGAAATTACATAAATGAAAACGTAAGCGAATTATAGCATGAAATAAGAAAAAAAAACAAAAACAAAAAACAAATAAATAAAAAAGAAGCATTAAAAAATTTACTGACAAAGTATGAAACAAGATAAAACCTAAATGCAATTACTTACTACGCTGAATGAAATGGTATTGATTTCAAAGTGCGTGAATAAATGAGAAAAAAATATATGAAATAAAATTGGAATTGAATTTTTATTTAGACGGATGACGTTTCAAGGTTCTTTCGGTGTTTTTTCAGTTATTTTTTGTTTTTGCCAGTAAATTATTTCATTTTGTATAAAATACCAATATTATAAAGAACAAATAATTGATTTGTTTAGTTGTTTAGTGATGAGGCCCATTCCTGTCTCAATGGGTAAGTAAATAACAAAAATTGTCATATTTGGAACGAAGAGCAACCTGAAGAGATTCAAGAGTTGTCATTTCATCAGTCATTTGTAATCATCGGTTCATATTTATTCAAAAAAGAATGTCGATGAGAACGTAACCGTCAATGGCGACCGTTATCGCGCCATGATGCYTGAAAATAATGCCGGTATTCTGCTTGAGACGATTGTCTCATATCTCTAATTGTCACTATAGTAATTTAGTGATTCTGCTAGTCAGGAGTCTCATTTTGGTATTCTGGCAGATACAGTATAGTAGTTAGAGACATAGACAATYGTCTCAAGCAGAATACTGKCATAAAGCTCGTGYTCTTGRCGACATTTGGTTTCAACAAGATGACGCCACTTCCCACACAGCGCATCAATCAATGRATTTATTGAGAGAACGCTTCGATGAGCAGGTAATTTCACGTTTTGGGTCCGTCGATTGGCCACCAAGATCGTGTCATATCACACTGTTAGATTATTTCATGTGGGTAGAAGTWTAGTTTATAGTATATGGCGGCAATCCCGCTTCGATTGACGCCTTGAAGCAAAACATCAGAAGTGTCATTCGCCAATTACCAGTCGGAAAGTGCGAACAAAACATCGAAAATTGGACTCAGCGAATGGACCATCTGAGACGTTACCGCGGCTAATATTTGAAAAAGATAATCT
>NW_017537434.1:850137-851013 GCF_001853355.1 Bactrocera latifrons
TATCTGTAGACGTAACATCCCATAATACCTTTAATACAATGGAACGACCCCAAAACGGAAGCAGAAAAGCATCCACAAACCTCAACATAGYCCCTCTGTGTTTATGCAAAATGAATTTTTAAGACTTTTGTTAATTTGACGTCGAAAGTTTGGAGTAATATCTGAAAACTACAATTCTTTACTTCGTTATCGGTCATTATATTTGATCATTAGCGAATCGCAATGATGATGAATGCAATCGGCTTAGTTGGTTACGCTTGCCAATAAGCAGCTTTTTCGCTGGTCAGTAACTGCGTAAATCAGTGTCATTCAGGCGACTAGTCGTTTGGTAACACAAGCTTCTTTACCAATTGCGGAGCGCTTTTATACCTCTATTACAATTGTACCGTCAGTTTTTTCATCACGATGCATTGCTGTTCCTAATATATTACGAAATTATCTGTGAGGTTGAAGTTTTGAGAATTTTGTATTTATTTTATAAAAATTTTTTTTTCAGAAGCGCCACCGTGTTTCTAATTTCTTTGTTACAATTTTAAATAAATTTTTCAATAAATACACAGCAGAGAACGTACATTTATAGAGAAGGTTCATGGTGTGCCGATTGTCAAAAAGTTCCTTTTTTTAGAGGGGTTGAGTTTTCTATTAGTGGATTTCACCACAAAAATATCATTAGCGGATTTCACAAATATTTAACATGAGGAGGTCGAAAATAGCAGAATTGAGCATTTTYATTGTTAAATGAGAAAAGTGTTGCTAATTTCAATGTTTATAAATGTACGCTTAAAAATTCGCGTATTTACAATGCGCAAACGACTATGGATATCATTTATAGATATTATGAAAGATATAAGTATGTATTTGATATCAAAGCACATA
>NW_017537434.1:852541-862001 GCF_001853355.1 Bactrocera latifrons
GCTAATCCCAAACCCAGCGCACAACCCTATGTAGGCGATATTTCGCCTTCTTAGGAAGGCGTGAGCTGCTTGAGTCACATGTAAAAGAATCGTTTCTGGCCACTCCTCACTTGCGTGAACTTCTACACATGACTCCATCCTCCATAACATATAATGATTTTATCTATTAACTGTTATCATGGTACATATTAAAGAAAGTTCCCTGGATTTCATCGGAAGTCCGAAAATCTTTAAATTAGGTATATGGGGGTTTAGGGAAATATCGACCCGATTCAACCTATTTTCGATACACAGAGTTACTATTTTCAGGAAGGATTATCTCTGAATTTCATTTGTATTTCCCTATATTTTCGGTCAAAAATCAACTATACTATATGGGAAGTAGGCGTGGCTGTAGTCCGATTTCGTCTATTTTCGCGCTGTCACATAAATATATGAGAATATTAATATGGTATATAGTGCGGGGTGGCCAACGCGCAAATATAGTGTCGGGTATACCATATTAATGTGGTATACCCCGCAGTATACCATATTTATATACTATACCCGCACTATATACCATATTAATGTGGTATACCCCGCACTGTATCCCATATTTATATGGTATACCCGCACTATATACCATACTAATATGGTATACCCGCACTGTGTACCATATTTATATGCTATACCCGCACTATATACCATATTAATATGGCATACCCCGCACTATATACCATATTAATCTGGTATACCCCGCACTGTTTATCATATATATATGGTATATCCGCACTATATACCATATTTATATGGTATACCCGCACTATATACCATATTAATATGTTATGCCCGCACTGTATACCATATTAATATGTTATACCCGCACTATATACCATATTAATATGTTATACCCGCACTATATACCATATTAATATGTTATACCCGCTCTGTATACCATATTATATGAAAGAAGAAACGACTGGCGCGCTGTTGTTAAAGGGTTACATGGGTTTCCCAATTTCAAAAAATCTAAAAATTTTTTGTCTTATTAAATTCGATAACATCTCTAGAATATTGTCCTAAATTTTCATGTTGATCCGATTAATAGTTTCGGAGATACAACTGTGAAAAGGTGGACACTCGAGGTCGGGTATAGGTTGAGGGCGCAGTAGGTAAAACTTTAAGCGCGTTTTTCTGAAAACAATGCTTTCAAAGTAGGTTGTCAAGATTTCTCGCGAACTACTTAACCGATCTTGATGAAATTTTACACAGATMTTCGAGATATAATTTACAAGGTCTTGAACGAAGAATTTTTTTTTAATGACAACAATTAAAAAAAAATATCGAGAAATTTTCATCGAAATTTGCATTTTTTATTAAAACGTCTGCCAAAAATCCAATTTTCATTTTTTTTTTTGTTTTTTTCTTCGTCCAATACCTAGTTTATTGTCTTTTCTAAAACATGTAGTTTTGATTTTTATTTGAGATGATCCTGAAAGAAGTTCTGCTGACAACGCGGATGCACCTTTTTAGTGCGGGGTATACCATATTAATATAGTATATAGTGCGGGTATACCATATAAATATGGCATGCAGTGCGAGTACAACATATTAATATGGTATATAGTGCAGGTATATATTTCTCTGCTCGGCCGATAGCCCATGATGCTAGTGCTGCGTATTTTCTTAGTTTGTATAATAATTGTATTATTATGTAAGCTTTTATAAAATAAAAAATAAAATAAATATTTCTCTGCACACACCCAATAAAGTTAAAAAGCAAACGAAATTCGATTTTCTTGACAGTTAAATAGCCAAGCAAACAGAGTTGCAATTAATTGAGAGCAAAAAAACGTTTAAAAATATGCAGAGAACGTAAATTATGAAAATGACATACGTTATCTGCTATAATTTACGGTCTCTGGCAAAACATGATTAACGAAGACATCTGGCAGTGCTGTGCTCAACAATTTTTTTGCGCTTGGTAATGTGGAAATATTGACGTTTTCCTATTGACAACATTTCGTAAATATTTATAAAAGGACACGTCTGTGTTACTAGCTTAAGTGGTAATGGCTTAATAAATTTCTGACATTGAGTACAAAGGAAACCTTTGGTGACTAACAGTGGTAATAATCTACAAATTGTAGTAACGAATAGTCTGTATAACACACATGTACAAATATTTCTATTTTACATAGCGCTGCCGAGTTTCTTTGTCTCATTTGCCGAGTTGACAAGTGCTTATAATCAAAATTTTTTGTAAGTTCATTTTTGATAAGTTTCTTTCATAAAATGGAAAAAATTCTTTAATAAATTAAAAATTACACACATTTAGGTGAAAACAACAGAAAGGAAATGCTTAGGAACCGAGATAATTTTGTGGAACTTTGTAAAGGTTTRAAATTGCCRCTGAATGGTGAAATTTGCAGCAGCACGGAARTACTWGTGAAGCATATTTATGATAAATATTTCGAAAGAAGAATTTTGGAAGCCGACCAACCACCATGGCGTGATCCCACTAATAACTTGTGTAAATCATTGCACATATCATCTAATCAGACACGTTTTATAAAACCCAGTGAAAATGATGTATGGATATTTGGTTACGGCTCGCTCATATGGAAACCTGACTTCCCCTTTATTGATCGAAAACGTGGTTACATACGTGGTTACCGTAGATTATTTTATCAAAATAGCATCGATCATCGGGGTACGAAAACACGTCCGGGTCGTGTCGTAACCCTACTACCCACTGTTAGTTTGGAAAGTCGCGTTTACGGCATAGCTTATCGTATTTCCGAGGAGCATCGTGATGAAGTTTTGGCACATTTAGATTATCGCGAAAAGAATGGTTATGAACGTTGCGATTTACAATTCTTTGAATATCCCGAAGATTTGGATAATCACTTTGGTATTACAATGTATATAGCGACACCAGATAATTCATCGTATGCAGGAAACATGTGGCAAATACCAGTGATAGCACAACAAATATTCACAGCTGCGGGTCCAAGCGGACCGAATCGTGAATACCTCTTCAATTTGGCGAATGCGATGCGTGAACTCTTCCCAGGCGAAAAAGATCGTCATTTATTTGAATTAGAGTCGGAAGTAAAACAGCTAATCGAGGAGTATGAGCCGAAATTATTAGAAAAGGCGTTAAAGAATGAAATTGTAGAAATAATTGAGACGGGCAATACCGACGGCGATGTGCGTGAAACGGTAAGAGATGTGGAACATTTATATGAAGTATGCACACAACCTGGTTGGCGCGAGGATTTTCTGGTTAAGGAATTGGATAGCCTTAAGCAACTACTAGATTCGCTTCAAAGCAAAAAAAGTATTAGCACTCAAATTGAAAACGTTTCGGACATAGACTCTTAAAATTTTTTTTTTTCAATATGTGATATATGAGTAAAAATTTGAAATATTGCTATGCATGTACATATTAATTTAAAAAAAAATAATACATTTAGTATTCGAAAATAAAGAATGTAATGACCAAGGTATCTTAAAACCTAAAAATTTACACAAATTGCCTTGTCGCTTTTCGACGAACTATTGCTATCAAATATCGATAAATTGATATCTTACCCTATCCTCAACAAGTTCAATGAAACCGTGTTTTTTTTGCTTTTGTAACCGTACATCCTACTTTGAACTCCCAAGTTGATGATTAGAAGCAGTTTTTTTTTTGGCGTTCACCTGGTTGTTATAACGATTATTCAGACCCTGCTTGGAAGCGAAAACAATAAGTTAAAAGTCATCAAATTCGCTTAACGATAAGCTTAGGAAAAGTTCTATTTCGACCATAGAAAAAAGGTTCTTAGATTTGTGGGGAGATGGTTAGAGTCATGTGAGGACTCGTTGCATGCTGGACTCATCATTTGCATGCCGATTCTGCAYAAGTAGGAGTTTAACCKGTACAGTAGCGAGAACGAAATTGAAATGAAGGTCTTATTAGCTCCACTGTGAATAGTGTTTGGTGCCCGTTCCGAAATCAGTCGCGTCCAAAATATGGTCAGTATATTGTTCCAGTTCGTCGACGTGTTGGAGGAATATTCTAGTGATGTTCCTAGGAGGTGTCTCCGTTTCAAGCAAGTGACTACAAGGGTATGTTATACTTCTTTATAGGAAGCATGCGAGTCTAACTGTGTAGATGCTCGATGGAAAGTCTCCATTTGTGTCCTGCGGCAACCCGACGACCATTTAGGGGCCGCGCAGGTGATGACCGGGGAGGAAGATGTCATGTGTAGAAGTTCACACAAGTGAAGAAAATTCTCTGATTGACTTGGGAATGACCAGAAATGATATTTTTACACATGGTTCAAGAAGCTCCCGACTTCYGGTCTTAKATCAAGTATCCTATGGGTAGCCAAARAACATCCATTTGAAGGCGAGMTAAAGTGACAAGGCGAACCATGCCTTCCCAGCATTACTCATTATTCCCGTCCTGCAATTTGGTGCAGAGATATTTCGCGCATTGGCCACGGCGAATATCGCATTCGGATGGAACGATGAGCATTGACGATGAGCATTGACATAGTCAGAATTAAAAGACAGCGGCTACGCTTRCTAGGTCACGTTGTTCGAATGGACGAAAACACTCCAGCTCTGAAAGTATTCTACACAGTACCCGCCGATGGAAGCAGATGAAGAGGAAGATCTCCACTCCATTGGACAGATCAGGTGGAGAAGGAGTCTCCAATTGGCGCCAAGCAGGGAAAAGGAAGAACGACTGGCGCGCTGTTGTAAACTTGGCTATAACCGCGTAAGAGGTGTATACGCCAGTAAAGAAGAAGAAGTCGTTGACCGGCCGGCCGTTCGTCTTATACATATATTGCTAACAACGGCTGTTGTTGTTTTAACGGTTTCCCGGTTATTTGTGTTTTCGTCGACGTAATCTAACGGGTGGCCCAGGAAACGTGCTATTTCGGCGGGGTCGGACCAAAGGGAAAAGGGTGTTAGATAAATAGGTTGGTAGGGTATGCAAAGAGGTGGTCAGTGTCAGGTGGTCAGTGTCCAGGATGCAGGACATACAACGCTTCTTTATCTTTGCCATAAGTGCTGCGTATGATAATCTTGTTGCGATTCGGTACTTTTGTAACAAGCGTGGTTGGTTATATGCGTAATGAAGGAGACTCAAATGTTGTACCTAAAATTTTAGGTTTGTTTACCATAAACATTTTTACATCATCGATGGAAATGTTGGTCAAGTCTCTGCTTCTTTGCCTAGTTTGTAAATAGGGTGAGCGTAGATTTAGTAGGAAGAGTTAGAGGCTCCTTGCAGTAAAGAAGCAGGAAAGTTCTAGGAGATAGGCGTTCACCTTGACCGAAACTGCCACTTCCATAGACCTCGAGATCTAATAGTTAGATGTCTGTACCTCYAGTACCTTAGTCGGGACTTCGATATCACACGGGTAAAAGTGAATCACCTATAGAATCAACGAATTAATAAATGAAATTTGAGTTCATAAACTCAATATAAGCTATCGAAACTCTCTTAATAGAGTTCCGACGTCCAGACGTCCAAAATTCATTGCGAGGGTTCAACAACAATAGCAATTGGGTCATAAATACGTGTATACCGCCGAAACGTTAACATAATGATTGACATTAATCGTTTATCCTGCGGCTAATTTCACAACATCACGCTTAAGCTTTGCATATGCTTTGTAGTTAGCACAGAGTGGCGTATGCGCGTGCTCACACAAGCCACCACACAGAGCTATAGTGTTGAGTGTGGCTCGTCAACACTTTTGTCACGCTGTTAGGGACTAAGCCACAATATCACACTATGCTTACTTTTGCTATTTTTCTAATATATATTTTTTATTATTTTTAGCCAAAGGTTCACTTAGAGCTGGACTGTGATTAGCAGCGACCCAACGAAATGGCAAGTCCCACGCCTATAAAGTAAACTGAGGCTTGTGTTTGGCCGCACGTCGGTATTTTCGCTGGATCATAAAAAATTGTAATATAAAAGGGTGTATCGATTGGATGCGGTGCACAAATAAGCTCGACTTATTACGGAATGTTCGGATCTTCCCAAAATGTGATCAACGTTGACTATTATAACTAAAATTCTGAGCTGATAGCTAGATAGTATCAATACAGTCTRGGCAACTAATTAAAACATTCGACCGAAGAGAAGTTTTGGTCCTTGTGAGGCAAGAATGATWGGCGTTTCTAACCTCTTAGACCCAATTAAGTATGCTGAAGTTCTAGTCGATTWRGGACGGCTTCTGCTGCCATATTTCAAAGCTATTTGTTGTATTGTRTCAGRAYAGAAAAACATTCGACCGAAGCAGACATGTTCTGTTCTTTTTGAGACATGAATTATTCTCGCTTCCAAACTGACGGATCCAATTAATTATACCGAAGTTGTAGKCGATTTAGGATGGCTTCTAAGAAAAGTTCGAAGCTTTTTAGTGCTTCTCTTTTAGAAAATAGCTCTTAAAGTATATTTGAAGCTCGGATCTACAGAGGTTAAAATATAAGAAGTGATTAACTTGTATTTGACTTGACAGCACAGTTTGACAGCTGTCATATTACAACTCTTGCCACAGAATGGTCCACACAGCATAAGCATATAGTATATGTAAGTATAGTACATGAAAATGGACCCTGAAGGTCCWCAAAAGGCACAACAAAACAAAGYTGTAAAACGCTTGGCATTCGGACAAATTGAATATTAAAATCCGGTAATAAATGTGGAAAAATGAAGCAACGAGYGAAATTATTTTCACAAAAGGCGCGACATAAATGCGTGACGACAGCAATTGTCGAAACGTACCAAGCGCTAGGRAACGGTGGGCGGAAGTAAGACAATACTTAGCCAGGCAGTGGACGTAGATGGCGCTTGTGAGCGCGCAGATGAAACAGGCRATGACGATGTTGTCGTCGTCAAGCGTAGACTTCTTTGTCTGTAGGAGTACMACGCYAAGTCCATGGAGCGTGGAGTGTGATCAGCTGGATGGTGTGGCGTATTGTTGCTGCTTTAATTGCGCATAAAATAACTCGTCGATGAAGGAAGAAGACGATTTTTTTACTACCATAGTAACAACAATAACAATCGAATAAAGTAAATCAATAGAACAGAGCGGTTCATGTTGCRCATCGCCTCGCGGGCAATTGGCGCTATTTTTCATTTGCCAATAAATTTGTGCGCCACAACCGCTGAAACGAGTGGAGTGAAACATAAGCTGAACGCGCCAAGCAATGGACGGGGAAAAGTAGATATGCAGGTATGTGCGCTCGACCAAATGAAGTGGCGCAGTAATGGGCGCTTGCAGTAMAAAAGTAACTAAGATATTCTAAATACAAATTTATACAACAMAATAAGCATAAGAGAAAAACTTYAACCAAAAGTAGCCCGCGGCTGCGTGTATACGCGCGCGCGCCATCGCTAACCCTGCCACCGCTACCACCGCCGCCGCCGCCGACACGGTGCGGGCAAACAACAAGCAACAGCATTGCGCTCGACAACGAAGCGCTTGCTATCTGTGCCGGCAATCGGATCGCACTGCAACCGCCCTGGGTATCTCCCAGCCATATCGGCTTGCAACGCGCCGCAGCGYTGTGCCGCTTTTGATTTTACAAAATCAATCGATTCGACATTATTATTAATTTTTCATAACTTCCGCGGCTGCGCATTGCTGTAAAGCTGACCATCCTTACAGTCGCCGTCTGCAAACCGCAGCGGCAGTGGCGCATTTCCCTTTCGTTTGAGTGCAATATGGAAATTGATGCGCACAGCTGCGCCACCTCCAACGCCGCTTGCTCCTTCTACCTTCTACTAGGCTACAGGGTCCATGTGAAACTAATCTATTAAAATTTGTAACAGACAAATAAAATGGTCTAAAGATAGGACAACAAATGATACGCGCGCTTTGATCTTTTGCCGTGGTGTTGCCCGGCAGAAGCGAATGCGTTTGAAAAATGAAAGCTCAGTGTTGGAAAATGGCAAATGTAACTCGATTTGAATTAATTGTGCGTCTGTGGGATTGTATTAYAACAAAATTGGATTTGTCAAAAATAGACGACTCTGGTTCAAGACAATTCAATATTCTTTTTGTAGGTTTATATACCGGTGAGAAGAGTGATAATGTGTTGCTTGTGCAAAGAAGTGAGTTTTAAGAGATACGTTCACGAAACCTTTTCGCCTTTTATCCATCTTTGCATTGTCGCCGAAAGGCAATTACCTTTTAGAATTTGCCAAAACTGGCTTTACTAAGGGCAAAGAGCGCACCGAATCTCTTACGATCGGACAAAAAATCTTGCCACTGCTTCCGGATCGTGGGTAGCCCAGCGCTGACCAAGTTCCGCGAAGTCCAACCATTAAGTAGTAGAATGCAGGAGAAGATGGTTGAATGATTCCCATTCTACTGCTAACGGGGCTTGGGTATTTCCTTCCCAGCTCATAAGCTTTTCARTTACCAATAGGCAGGTACTCATATGTACTASTCTTATTACRACATCTTTACMGACGKATGAAAAATGGCTAATGGAGYSKGAGCCGGTAGCTSGCTCGGAGATGAAMCTCAGGCGACTCTTCAAGCTTCCTGSATACTGCARTATCTTTCAGGTGGAAGCCTTTATGGTCGGAAAAGCGGCTAATAGCTAACAACGTAAGAAATAACAA
The DNA here is from genome assembly GCF_001853355.1 of Bactrocera latifrons. Taxonomy (NCBI): domain Eukaryota; kingdom Metazoa; phylum Arthropoda; class Insecta; order Diptera; family Tephritidae; genus Bactrocera; species Bactrocera latifrons. Next base: position 861,168 of record NW_017537434.1, read on the forward strand.
AGATCGCTACACAGAATGTCTTKAGAAGCAGGGAGGCAGTAGATGTAGCGGCTGCTGGAAAGCCTTGGTTTCAGGTCACAAAGGATAAGCAGGAAACGAAATAGTCGATAAGATTGCCAAAAATGAGATCCCTCTGGCTACCAGCCTAGTACAAGAAAAAAGGAAGCCAAAAAAAACGATATACAATGAAATTTTCGAAAGGGTTGGCAGGTGGATCAAGGCAAGACGCCTTAAGGAGATGCATGATCGCCAAGATGACATGCAATAGCTCCGAAGAACAACATGYATGCTTATAAYTTWCAYGGTCTCGAAACGACTAGAGGACGGYTATTGGCCCAAGAACTGTTGGTCCTACTGGCATCACATGTGAACCGGATAGGCAGAAGTAATGACGGTATAAACAGAAATTAAAGGGAAATAGGTATAAGATAGACCATGGAACACCCTTTGAAACACTTTTCGTCTGTCCAGCATTGTCCAAAATTCATCCAACATATCTCGGAGCTTCGCAGAAGAAAAGAAATAGTTCGATTTGGGCCGTGTTTTTATGAATTTTATTTTTTCTATAAAATTTCTCTCAAATAATCTGAATACCTCTCTAAGCGCGAATTACAATTTATTTTCAAACGGAGTTGCCACCCTTTCTTCAGTTCAAAACTGTATTAAAAAATATAACAATATAATTGTAAAATAAATGATATTTGATAAAGCTATCGAAAAATTATTTATTTAATGAAGTTGCCACCTTATCTAAAAATAAAATGTTATTTGATAACATGTGAGGAAAGCTTGCGTTATTGTTTGGCTAAAAGTCTCTGAATACTTTTTGAGTCG
>NW_017537434.1:863351-864282 GCF_001853355.1 Bactrocera latifrons
GAGTATCTAACTTTTTATTTTTCCAGCTTTATGATTCATTGCTTTCAACTAAATTGTGACAAAAGCTCTATATGTATGTGTTCTAAGTGCTCAAAAGACGTTTGCCGACACAAAAACTAAATATCAAAGCTTGCGGCTTCAAAATATTTATTTTAAGTTTTTTTTTAAATTTATTTTTATATTTGTTGTTATTGTTCTTTACGCTGTCTCACARAGGATCATATTTTTCATGCCAAATAGCTGCTAAACGCACTCATTTGTTTGACTCAAAATTAAGTGGTAAAACAACAGCGCCAATTCTGTGTGTGCCGCGTCGCCGCAGAACGCCGAACGTCGCAAAGCAGTTCGGCGCAGACGCGTGCATTCCCACTTTGGCGGCCAAGTGCGAGTGGCAAATAAATGAGCTGGCGAACGCAGAGAACARCTGGAGCCGCAGGGTGCCMCAACCGCTAGYGACGTGAACTCAATGAACTCAGCGCTGAGTGGTCAACCAACAACAAAAGCAGTGCGCACTGTGCTGTGGTCAASTACGCACATATACAAATATTATTTAATATATGTAAACGATATGCAAGCAATATTCCCCTTTTWSGTATAGAAGTATTGCATATGTATGAGTGTTGTTGTGCAAAAAATTCAATTTTCTCATKGCGATATTGGAAAATAATCAAATTGTGGCGCTAAATTAAGTGCAGCCTGCCAAATAAGTCAGTCAGCTGAGCTCGCGCGCGCTTTGGCTCACGCCGTTCGTCGTTTATCAGCTGCGTAGGCGCGTGTGTGCCCGTGCGTGGTTCTGGTGYTTTTGACTGTCTTCTGTRTGGAAGACATAAGGATGTRAGGTTATGTATGCCTTATGACTTTAATAACTGTTTCAAATCAGCATAAAAATTGTTGAAGGCATTATTTGGTTTAGCCGCGGGCAATCACCTGC
>NW_017537434.1:865007-865615 GCF_001853355.1 Bactrocera latifrons
ACTTGTGTTTGAATTATTGTATTGTATTTATGTAGAAAGCTCTGAATACTTTTTGAGTCGTGAAATAAAATTTATTTGCAAACAGCGTTGCCACCATTTTTAATTTTCTTTATTAACTAAAAATTTAAAATACAAAAAAAATTGTGAAATTAATGTTATTTGATACAGATTATCGAAAAATTATGGAATGAAGTTGCCACCTTATCGAWAAAATAAAAAATTATTTGTTAACTTGTGTTTGAATTATTGTATGACGGACTAGAAAGCTCTGAATACTTTTTGAGTCGTGAAATAAAATTTATTTGCAAACARCGTTGCCACCCTTTTKAATTTTCTTTATTAAGTAAAAATTCTAAATACAATRCAATAATGAAATTAATGCTTTTTGATACAAATTCATAGAAAAAACTTTCTGCACAGAGAGCGGATTTTTCAAGTTTGGAAACCAAAGGCAGTCTCATGGAGCCAAATTTGGTGAATACAGTGGAGGCGATAGCAATTCGTAACCCAGTTCGACCAATTTTGCAGTACTGATAGCGGTGGTGTAAGCCAATAGAAAGGCATGGAACTGATTTTTCAACAATTTGATGTCAAGTCTGCCCAATAAA
>NW_017537434.1:866863-872632 GCF_001853355.1 Bactrocera latifrons
GATTCGATCTTTCCAGGATAAAATGGCAAGTCGTACAAAAGAAAAATGAAAAAAGGCGGGGAAAAATATGGCGTTGTTCGCTATCCCTATCGGTCTACCATTTCTAAATGATTTGTCTAATTTTTCATTTCTGAAATATAGTACGCCGAAACATTTCAACAACTAGCAAAAGTCGCACTCCCGCGCTGAGGTCAGTTCCAATTCAAGCACGTGCTGAAAATATAATTAATTTTTTTTAAACAATTTTTTAAACAGTTTTTTATTTAATTTTCTCATTAGACGATACTTAAATAATTGCTTGTCGGAACATGCGCGGCAAAGCCACAAAGCAATTGCGCTTGCGCATGCAAGGCCTGCCACACGATCAATAATATTTAACACYCGYTACAAAATGTACGWAAACAACAACAATAAGTGCATAAGTGGTGTAGAGCAAAGAGTTAAGAAAAGAATTGTCGCAAACGTGACGCGACGTTACACTTCCGCTCTTCCGCACGCAAGCCAAGCGCACAACATTTATTCTAGTCTCCAACTTGAAAAACCGATAATTTCTGTTAGACTTTTGTTCATTTTCAAATTAGATGGTCGCAAATGCGTGACGTGTGTGCAAGTAGCTGGAAAATCGTAATAAAAATGAGTAAAAAGACATTTGGCTCGATGCCGCCATCGTTCGTCTGTCTTTCGTCTGTGTTTGTAATGCGACACGCGCCATCACGCCGTGCGCTAATGTGTTATGAGTCTGCTTTATACGCATAAYTGTGCTGTTGTTGTTGTTTTCTACTGCCTTCATTTCCATTTTTGAATTTTCTTTGATTGCTATTTACCATTTACCATTGAYGCACGCACGCACRTCGATTTTAATCACTTTAACTCGTCGTTGCCTCGTTGGGGGCGATAAAGTGTTGTCCTGTTTTGTTGTAGTTATTGTACCGTGTCTTAGCGCTAAAGCTTGTGACTTGAGTCATCAGAGTTTCATTAAAATCATCGAACATCGTTAGTAAACGCAATGCAGCAGTTTCATTAATTGAGCATATTCTACATCCATATGTACAGACATACATATACTGAACTTTTAACGAGTTCGTCGCTTAAGTCTTTTGTGCGTTGAATTATTGAAGTGGCGATGACAACCCACGCATTGCTGATGAGYCGCATATTTATGTACGAGGGTAGTTTGTGGTGGTATACTTGCAAGAGCGTACATTTTTTACTCCAAATTTAGGACTTTGTTCGTTGGGTAGAAACATTTTACACGGCTRTCTCTTTACATCTTCAAATTTGGTAATGATATCAATATGTTGACGACCTTTCATAAAGATAATAATTTTAGTCGATATATAACTGTGTTCAAATAAAATTGGTCTTACCCTTAGAAATAAATGCGTATGCCAAATRGTCCTCTTCAACYATTACTGCTTTTCSAATCGTGKTCTCTTWTTGGCGCTATATGATTTGATGTATTTGAAGARGTGAGAGCCTTATAATGTGAAGACCTCTGTCATAGCTTTTACAGTGGTCGCATTTAGAAAATATGTTTCTGATCTTTGTCGGAAAAAGGGTGAAAACCAGCATTTATAGAAAGAAGAAGAGGATTTAAAAAAAAGTTCTTCAACGTGGTCAGCTCTGTTAAATGATCGGTCCTGTCATCAAAATGTCTTAACCATTAAACTCCACGACTTATAYTATATACATACATACATGGGAGTGTATGTAAGAATTTATTATATGAGTATTTAGATAATTAAGAAAATAACCCTGTAACCTAGTAAAGCAGTGTTGCTGCTGGAAAGAACCAAGTATTCCTTATGGTTCAAAGCTTAGTTAGCTACGTTAAAACTGGTAAAGCTTCATCTAATAGTCTGATACTAGAACATGAAAAGAAATTTATAATTTAGATTTTAAATGAGAAATAGATTACATACTTCAATTTTTATAAACTGTATGAAAAATTTTCTGATGATCTTCCAAGTAGACCTCCGTCGATAGCCACTCGATCGACTCAAACCTCCACTCTGTCAGTGTCGTTTTCAAGTTTGACAATAAAACGAAGTTGTACGGAGCCCAAAGTTTGTGATGATGTCGGCCTGGAAAGAGATTTTTCTCTAAATGAAGCCAGTTTTTCTTCAATTAAGCGTGAAATCTGACATAGTAGTGTCCAGTACTCGCTTTGTAGTCCACGTGCATATCCCACCTTGAATACCAGAAAACTGAAGCAGGACGTCAATAGAACGATATTTAAAAAATGGATTTAAGGGGTTACATGGGTTTCCTTGGACAAAAAACGGCCTTTTTTCCATAATTTTTTTAACATATAAAAAATGAAATATTTTAATGATTTCTTTTTTTTAAAGACTCATATTTAGTAAAGGTTTTGTAAAATTAAAAAAAAAAAAATTAAAATGGCAGTCATTACGACGCCATTTCCAGCAGTCCCTCGGAAAAAAGGTGCATCCGCGTTGTCAGCAGAACTTCTTTCAGGATCCTCTCAAATAAAAATAAAAAATACGTGTTTTAGAAAAGACAATAAACTAGGTATTGGAAAACAAAAAAAATGAAAATTGGGTTTTTGGCAGACGTTTTTATAAAAAAATGCAAATTTGGATGAAAATTTCTCGATATTTTTTTTAAATAGTTTTAATTTAAAAAAAATCCTTCGTTCAAGACTTGTAAATGATATCTCGAAGACCTGTGTAAAATTTCATCAATATCGGTTAAGTAGTTCGCGAGAAATCTTGGCAACCGACTTTGAAAGCATTGTTTTGAGAAAAACGTGCTTAAAGTTTTACCTACCGCGCCCTCAGCCTATACCTGACCTCGAGCGTCCACCTTTTCAAGGTTGTATCTCCGAAACTATTAATCGGATCAACTTGAAAATTTAGGACAATATTCTAGAGATGTTATCGAATTTAATAAGATGAAAATTTTCGATTTTTTTTTTTAACTGTGAAACCCATTTAACCCCTTAAGCACCCAATTATACAACATTCGATGTTGATCAACTCAGTAACAGTGCATCGATGAACTTAATTCAATTTTGTCGATGAAGATTCATCAAAGACTAATGTTTATCGATGGTTTGGTGAATTCAATAGCAGTCGTAGATCCAAACTTTCGAACTAACTTCATGAAAGTCGTCCAAATCAGTTTTCGTTTCCCAAACTATTGGTCTATCGTGAGTTAGCGACACCTATATGGACATGCATAAATTTTAATAAAATACAATATATGTGCTTTGAAATAAATTTATGAAATCGTGAAATATGATGAATCTTGGACTTATACGTATGAGCCCGAAAAAGCAGTCGACTGTATTTTTGTTACAAAATGAGCCGAATAAAACGAAAGTTGTGCGCGCCTGAACCACTTCCAAGTAAATGGTTGCCTGTTTTCTGCAATGTCACAAACATACCCCAACAGTGCAGAACAGTAAATTTTGAGTCCATATGTCTGCTAATTGTCTTTCTAAAAATCGGCAAAACCAACCGCCGAAAACGGATCACTCTGGTGTACAACAATGCGGGCTATAACACATCGACTGAAACAACAGCATTTTTAAGCACTCAAAACATCGATTTGATCAGTCAACCAACATGTCTTTTTCAACACCAGAAGAGGCGGTTGATCCGTTCAAGATTCGACCTAATAGACCAAGGAATTCGATTCGACGCCGTTCGCTGCAACTTGTTCAGAAGATTCGAAGTTTTCGAGAAAAATTTCGTTCAGCGCTGAGGTTTACTTCTGGCTCTATGGGTATGGAAACAAATAAGCAGAAAAAATAACGGTTTGTTGCTGTGGTTTGTGAGCCGGAGGAATCACCGCTCCATATTTCCTCAAAAATGATGCCGTTGAGAACGCAACCGTCAATGGCGACTGTTATCGCGATATGATTTGAAGTTTAAACTCATGATCACTTTCCACATAGCGCATCAATCATTGGATTTATCGAGCGAACACTTCGATGAGCAGATGCTTTCATGTTTTGTGCCGGTCGATTGGCCACCAAGATCGTATGATATCACACCGTTAGACTTTTTTCTGTGAGAATATGTAAAGTCTAAAGTCTATGCGGACCATAACGCTTCAATTGAAGCAAAACATCACGCGTGCCATTCGCCAGTTACCAGTTGCAATTCTCGGATGAGTCATCATCAACGGATGGACCATCTGAAATGTAGCCAACATTTGAAAGAGATAAACTCCGAAAAGTAAATGCCAAAAGGTGTCCTTTCGTACGATAATAAATATTTCCAATTAAATTTGAAATTTGAATTTTTTTTTTATAAAAAAATCAGGGAACTACCTCGAAATAAATCACGTCCTATAATACAATAAAGTTCATTGTTGGATTTGAAATTAAAATCTAATATTCGTCTCTTTCCAGAAATTCACCGACTTAACAAACTGTCCTTGTATCTATTGCTGCCTTGAAAATCCTATTCCAGCACTTAACTAACGCCCAATTAATGAGTGCGCCTGCATCTGTGTCTGTCGTTGTGGAGATTTATGCGCCAAGGCGTTAAAAGAAATGGAAAAAATCTCAAATGAAAAAATTGCAGAAGAAACTTAAAGCTGCTGCCATATACTATCTATGATATTGGCATCAGAGTGTGCTGATCAATGCTTCTGAGTATTGCATATGCAACGAATTGTGGCATGAAATCAATTAAAGGCAGCTTTTGATTGAAGTAAGCGTAGCAAAAAGCGACGATTTCAAAAAGTGTGCGGCAACTGAAACTAAGCAAGACTTTCTAAAAGAAACACACACGCATATATTGTTATAAAGATTGTATTGGCGATTGCTCGCGCTGCCGCGTCTGTCACCGGGCAACGCGCAGTGACCATAATTAAAATATCCTAATAAAATTCACAGCACGTGCTCGCAGGCGACATCGATATCATCATTGAAATTAATATTGCATGTGCTACAAAAACAAAAACAACAGCAATAACAACCATAACGCTCTACATGCCTACACATGTTGGCTGCCACATAGCATGCAGCTGTGGCAAGCAAATATAATATTTAGTTGCAAATACTTGCATTAACATTTGCGCATGCGCAACAGGATATTATGCCACACCATTGCCAGCTGGTGAAGAGGATCRACCGCCGCAGCGCTGCGGCCGGTGCGCAACCAATGCTAACGCCTTGGGGCTGCGCAACAGACTGGCAAAAGGCAAGAACAATAAATAAATAATAAAGTGCATATTGGTGGTGTTGGGGCGTTGGAGCGTTGAAACGGCGCGCGGTGCAGTGATTCGCTGTGGCTGCCTGTTGAAAGCGCGCAAATGATGTAAAACTTTTAAATAAATGAAAATCTTAATACGCACTCATTTTGTGGCCGCCGGGCAGTGATTCCAGGTAGGTATGTGTGAGTGTGTGTAGGAGTCAGATGCTTGTATACATATGTATTAGGGTGTTTTTTTAACTATTAATTTTTTTCAGTACCGTCACGAAATTTCCTTCGAAATACGCTAAAAAAAATCCTGAAAATTTAAAAAAATGAAATTAATGTTAAAATTAAGAGCTGGAAAAGGACTGTGAACATTTTCCATAGGAAATACACTGCAATCTTCAGTTTGTATCTTTAAATTCCTACAGATCCGAGGTATTTTATGGATGCCATAATTTTACTTTAGACGCATATTTCTCAGAATTGTTCACTCTACAAAAGTCCCCAGTGCAACAAAATTCACTGGTGTGTAATTCACACCCGCGAGGTAGTACGGGGCTCTAAACCCGATTTTTCCAAGAATTTCGCATTTTTT
>NW_017537434.1:872823-892168 GCF_001853355.1 Bactrocera latifrons
AATGAAAAAAAGCCAAAAAAAAAAAACACCCTAATATACATATATTATATATAACATTATACATATATAAGGGTTTCTGGAATTTTAGGCTCATTGACATCGTTTGCAAATTTTTAATTTTCGAAACCCAAGAATTTACCACACAACAGTCTTATACGAGTATAATTTCTATGGAGCATTTGTGCGGAGTGTGGATATGAGGGTGCATATTTTAGTGGGTAAAAAAATTGTTAGTGTTTTTTTTTTAGTTTATATCCTAATAATTTATATCTCACATACAAATCTCCTTCAATCATCTTCTTCAACTAACATTTCCTCACATTCCCTCATTGCGCTACTAACTTCGCACCTAAGCTGGGTTAGCCTGTCAGAATTGGATTGTCATTCGTGTTGAAATTTTCGCCTCTATCGCCCGAGAGTCCACCTATTCAAATTTAACTTACACGTTCGCCACTTRGTTTTCCATAAAACTTTCAACCCTTTACAATCCAAACCATCTCATACAGCCGGGCAATTTATTCGCCTACTCCGAGATTCTCATATACGCGAGGACAGTATATCAAATACCGCTTCCCTAACTGAGAATCCATATTGGTTCCGGTAGGTACGCAATCGCCACCATCTTATATTGAAATGGAGGGGATTTGAGAGTAATCAAAATTTGTATCAAGTTATGATTACTCAATCACTACCCTAAATGAACGTTCCAGCTAACATAAAACACTCACTTTGATCGCACGCATTCCCCTAGTCTCAACACACTTATAATATACGACTCGACTCATTTACAATTACAATTTACAATTACGCGCCACACATTTACTTAATGCTTCGGATCGACTGTGGCTTTGATATCYAGCCGTATATAGAGATACTTTAAAAAACACATGGAGAACGGGAACCTAATGCAATACGATCATTCTACTGAACTCCAATCGAGTCACTGTTTGGCGCTAATTGGAGATTCCAAGTGAAGGATGGAGCCATGTGTATAAGTTCATAAGTGAGAAAAGTTCTACAAGCCTCTAAGGAGAAACGTATCACAAAAGTAGAATATTCAGTTTGTCTAGTTTGAATCTTTATTATTGGCTAAGGAAAACGTGGTTCTAGCTGACTTTACAACAGTGCGCCAATCGTTCTGTCTTTTCGCTGTTTGGCGCCAATTGGAAATTCCAAGTGTAGGCAGGTCCTTTTCCACCTGGTCTACTTACTCTGCTTTCCCCGCCTGGTACTCTGTCGAATATGCTCAAAGTTTTTTCACCCAGTTCATCGTTGTATCGACTACGCCAATGTGCAAAAAACCATAAGTCTTCCGCATAACCTTTTTCTCGAAAACATATAACGCCGACTGATCAGATGTTATCACCGTCTATGCCTCTGCACCAGATAGAAGTCGGGGATGAAGAGTGAGTCGTAGAATTTGGTCTTTCTACGTTGAGAGAATGCTAATTGGTGGTAAKGCTGGATCCRAGATAGACGAAATTATCYACGACTTCAAAGTTAWGACTCTTAATGTCAACYGTGAAGTGGAAACCAAGTCGTKCACTACCAGACCTATTTGYTTCGCGTCATTGTTCAACYTGGAGAAAGCAGATCTAACGGCGCRGTTGTTATGAYCAATMATTTCGATGTCATCGGCTCCATTTTGCGCAGTCAAAATTAGCTTTAAAATCGACGGAGTTGGTGTGTCGCACCAATTTTCACGAGYCTTTTCCAAGATTTAGCGTGAATATCTGGGCAGTTATTGGTTTTTCAGGTAGATCAGTTTGTTTWCGGTGGCCTTTAATCTTTCACACAGCACACTCGATAGAGCCTTATATGAGATGTTGAGGAGACTTATCCCGCGCTCGTTGGCGCAGATTGTGTGGTCTCTCTTTTTGCAGAGCACATTTAAATTCCAATCATTGGTCATRCTTTTGTTCGACCATATTCTACAAGGAAGCTGATGCATGCTCCTTATCAGTTYYTGGGGAATYGGGTTCAYCATCTCCTGKTGCTAKGCTTTAAYTGCTATTTAGMAGGCTGGAGATGTGTTYCCGACATAATTTCWGTATGCTTTGGKCATCAGTCAGTAGATCACCTGGAAGGTTTCTACAGCAGTATGCTCCGGTCTTTGSTTCACAATTATCTCAAGTTTGCTATTTTGCACAGCCAACTGAAGTTATACTCGTACCCTGAAAGACATAAAATTTKCAATGAATTTTACATATGCAACAGTTTGTGCAAATAATTTTTGAAATTGCCAATATGGCTTGTATAAGTCTTTTTAGTCTTTATTGCTTCAAGCATTAAATAAAAATATTTGTAGGCTTTATTCATTATTTATTTCTTCAACATATATAGTACTTGGTTGGAACCGCACTCACAGACACCGCTAAACGCCCATGCACTTGCTGTCTGCATTTTAAACAGCTTGCCACCTCTCGGTTGCACCTTCYTCGCTGTCAAAATTTACATCCGAAAAAATGCAACTCTCAGACTTTATTTGTGGTTTGTTTGTACGCATTTACTTGCTTCTTGCTGATTTTTTGATACTTTGTTTCATTAGACAATCAGGGCGCTGTGTTGTTGTCGTCACTTTGACCAGCCGCGCGTAGACAGTAATGACAGCTCGTGTGATTTACGCTATTAGCATAAGCATGCTCAGGAATTTCGCGTGCGATTTTTTTGAATTATTTGTTGGAAATGAATGAATTATAAGTGAGGTAACTTGAGGGGCTTGTGGGAGAGCTAATGGTCTTATATTATAATTTTGTTTTAGGATAMATTTTTTTTCTTTGTTCGGGCATAAGACCTACACACTTTTTCATTCAGTTGTACCCTTTAACCATCTCAGAGAAATACCTTTATTCTAAGAATGAATTTCAGATTTCGATGCTAAGTATATCTATGTGGAAAGTGTTAAATATGAAGCACAAAATATGAAGCAATCTTTTGATAATAAAGTATGTGCACGAAAAAAATTGGTCGAACGTTGGTATAACGTTATAAAACTTATGTTTATTATTAAACTAAAGAAATATTTATACAAGTTATAGTTTATATATAGATTTATATGAATTCAAGATATAATATTCAGGATATTTTTTTTATACGCGAATAATCGTAATTTGGAATTAAAATCCTTCATAAGCGCTTGCACAGTATCCTTATTGAAGTCTTTAGTGACGTTTCGCCATTTATTCMTAATTGCCTCTTATTTTCCACTGTACGTTGCGTTTTTAACAGTTTTGCTTTAAGTTAGTAGTCTGGTAACTTGGGTTCAAAAAATCTGAAAATTGTTTGCTTACTTAATTTGAAAGTAGAATRTCTTGAGAATATAGTGTGAAAGTTTCAGACAGAAATTCGAAATATTTCGGGAGTTATAACGAGTTTCCTAGCGCAAGTGCAACTTTCACGGTTGACCGAACTTTAAGCGCGTTTTCCTAAATTTTTTTCACTAAACCGATTACTTTCAAATTTTAACAGGCTCTTCTACACACTTAAATCTCGTCGGTACGAACAAGTATTTTTTTCACCCCGATATTTTTATTTTACAATACTTTCTTTGCTAAAATAAAAGTTTTTTTTTTCAAAATCCGCCATTTTGTTATTTAGCCTTGAAATTTAACTTCAGTAGTTCCGACCAAAAGCCAAAATSACCTGGGCCACCCACGTGCATTTTTTTTGAGGTTACAACTTCTAGAGGCAATAATAACAGTAATAAAGTATTCAATTTTTTCAAATAAATTTTATTTTATATTTTCTATATGTAAATAAAAACATTCTAAATATTCAAGGTAATTTACTTTTATTTTCCTATAAAAAACCACCTTCCAAAGAAGTCATGAAAATAGGCATAAGTTACCAGACTACTACCTCAATAAGTCTTCTGAGCTCTGGGCAATTCGGAGGGTTCACCTCTTTGGGAACAACAACCACTCTATTGTCTTGGTATAACTTTAAAGTTGTCGCAAGAACAGGCCAAAAAAGCGTACTGGATCCTTATGAAGCTTAATTTAAGGCAAACGACGCTTCTGTAAGCAMTGAGTAACATAAATTTCTTGGTTTATTGTCCCATAGCCTTTAACAAGTTCACTTTTAAAGACGCACTGGAAAATGGCCTGTTATACTACACATTTTTTTGGGAGTTTGTCAAGCTTTTTATTTTTACATTTATGAGAAACATTTCCCCTTTTGTTTGCTGTGTAAAATTGTCGCCCTCGAATTTGTGTAAAGACTGCCTTTTCGTAGGATTCATCGTCCATTACAAAGCAGTTAAAACTAGGCATGCACTTTTCAGATAATTGTCGAGATAATTCACGTCGTTTTGCCAAAACATGTTCGTTATCATTGTGGAATGGTGCTGCAATCATTTTGAAGGAACGTAATCCATTTCGTTTACGTATTATCTGTAAATATGAAGGTGATATTCGGTGAACAGATAATTTCACGTTTTGGGTCGGTCGATTGACCACCAAGATCGTACGATATCACAGCGTTCGACTTTTTCTTGTGGGTATATGTAAAGTTTAAAGTCCTTTCGAATAATCCCGTTTCGATTCCGTCCTTGGAGCAAAATATTACGCGTGTCCTTCACCAGTTACCAGTTGAAATGCTCGAACGAGTCAACAAAAATTGGAATCAACGGATTGACCGTCTGAGACGTAGACGCGGCCAACTTTTTTAAAAGATAATCTTCAAGAATAAATGTCAAAGAATATTCTTTCGAAGTAGAATTTTACTGCAAAATTGTTTTTAATCTTTTATATATCGATGGCTTTCGCTTAAATTTTGGAGCGCTCTTAAAATAGAATAGTTTTTACGAAAGTGCAAAAGCTTAAAGAAATTTCTTTTGTAAAAAGGACTTATACTTCTCAAAAGGAAAAAGTCTGAAGGAGCGTCTTATCTTAATTTAAAACTAGCTAAACACACCTATATAAGCCACCGTTACACGTTATCCAATCACCTTCGCCACATAAATTCCCATAAAAATTATTAATAAACACTTAAGTTCTTGTAATTTCAATTAATTTCAATAAACTACGCTCCAACACGATGCCGCAACCGCAAGTGCCAGTTACTGTTCCACCACCACAGTAGTACATGCTAAAGGTTTCTGTGTAACACACACATATGCATAAAAATCGATGCGAAATCACAGCGCAGGTGCGCACTTACGAAATTCAACACGAACGGAGTATTACGGCGCGTAATTCATCGCCATTAGCTGCCGTCGCCGCGAACAAATGCACCGCGTACGGGTGCGAGGCTCAAACGAGGTACACAACGCGTTCAGCAGTACGCGCTCAGCGCCTTTCGCTTGTCTCCGGTTGTCATCAACGTTTCGCGGGYTATTGGCGCTGATGCGGCGCAACGATTGCTCGACCCCCTGCTGTAACTAATGATCGATAAACAATATTTACGCTTATGACTAAGAGGATGCGGGCGCGCGAGCGCTCATGAAGGCACACACTCTTTCAAGCGGCGCGCAAGCAGCGCGGCGTTACGCGCCACTTTTTTCTGGACCGCGTGGCTACGAAGGATACAAAGCTAAGGGAGAACCTTTAATTGTTGCTGCTTGGTGAAATATATACTCACGTTGCTATTCATAGTTGAATCCGCGCGGCATCGCATTGGCAACAGTTTTGGTGTCAGATTACAAGTGCGAAAGCCAGTGGGCGCCTAGCCGGGATATCTACGAGCGCGCTCACACAGGCGGACACGCGTTTATTGCAACTTTGGCGCTGATTTTACATATTTTATGTATTGATTCGATGCGTTTGTGATTAGTTGTGGCGATTTGTGCACTAAGTTGATGGAGTTTTGCGGTGTGTAATTGAAATGGCTATGGAGAGCGTTAATTTTTTTCAGGTGTAGTGGTAAATTCTATTAAACCTCTTTTTTATTTGATTATGTAAGTTGTTGCAGTATATATTTCTCGGATGGTTGACGAAATAAGGTTATTTGAATAAAGTAAGTCATTTTTAAGTTTATTGTCGTCGGCGCGGCTTTTAAATGATTTCACATTCAAAGCATTCCTGTTATTATTTTGGAGAGTTCCAGAGAGGCAAACCTGGTATAGATTTTTACGCAATTAGGTCTATTTGGGAAATATTTTTTTATTTTATACGAATATAATCAAAATGATATTGCTCAAAACATTAATAAAAGTTGATCCATTTTGAGRTTCCTTACAAAAAAACAAAGGAACTTCAAATTGGGAATATTTGTTACCATTTGAAGGAAAATTCTTTGGCATTTATTTTTTTAAGATTATGTATCTCTCTCAAATATGCGATGCGGTTACGTCTTAGATGGCCCATCCGTTGGGTCCAATTTTCGACGATTCGTTCGAGCGTTCCGACTGATAACTGACGAATGACAGGCGTGATGTTTTTCTCCAAGGCGTCAATCGAATAGACTTTAAACTTTATTTATCCCCACATGAAACAGTCTAACAGTGTGATATCAGTGTGTGATCTGGATTGCCAATCGACCGGYCCAAAATGTGAAATTATCTGCTCACCGAAGTGTTCTGCCAATAAATCCATTGATTGATGCGATGTGTGGGGAGTGTCGCCATCTTAATGAAACCAAATGAACCCAATTTTATTTGTTTACATACCCATTGAGGAAAAAATAGGTCTCGTCGCTGGAAGAAATGTGACTCAATCTTCTTGAAACTTTTCTAAAGCAAAGCGATGTYGCTTGGGAAGTACGAGCGGCTTCAGTGGCTTTGAGGGCGGCATGTAAAGTGATGATTTGCATAAAGTAGGAATATATATATATATATATATAATGTTAGGTATAACTTTCTTCTTCTCTTTTTTTTGGTATAAATTTCACTTGCTTCAATATTCAGAACGCAATCGTTTGAGGATAACTCTGGGTTTTTAAGACATCATTCCCAAACAGAGAGATAGGAAAGGTGTGCATTAATACTCGGTGAATGAGGTTTAGGTTATATTTGGTAAGCTCCTTAACATTAAATATATAAGAGTGATATTGTCTCTGTATCTCTATCAGCAAGCCAATAGTWCCGGAAGCCAAAACAATGTAATAATAGCCAGCCAAACGAATAATTCAGAGACTGCTTCGTCAAGTTGGTAGAATCTGCGGYCGAGAATTTCATGGAGAGAATGTTAGACTCCTTTTAGTGGAGAAACTTTAAATATTAGTGGAGTAGCTGCTGATTTTTGTATGCTTATTTTCGGTTATATAAAGTCATAAACCTATGCGGTGCTTAAGAATCATTCTGGTGATGTAATAAAATTTTATGATCTACCTTTTTAACCTTGCATAAGACAGATAGATCGCAAATCACAGTCCAATGTTAAACCGATATGGCTCAAGCTATGGAATCAGCTGTTTCATTACTTAAATAATTCAAAGATCCCTACAGCAGATATCTAGAAGCTTCACTACAGCTAAAAACAGCAAATTACTCACTAACGGAAGTCGAACTCACTAGTTAATGACTAAATCTTAACGTGCCTTGAACACATCCGCTTGGCAGMTTTWGTCRTGRTTTAACCAGTTGGCAAGGAAATTTTASGCTTTCCCACAAAGCCAGCGCCGACGTGCAGTACGAAAATCAACTAAGARAACACAGTTACTGATTAAGCGAAAAAAGCACAAACAACACCAAAGCTGAGAACAGGCGGCTAAAAATAAATAACAGAAATTGAAATCGCAAAATAATCATAATTTTCGTGCGCGCGCCCACTTGCCAATAAACTGCGGCTTTGATGGAGTACACCGAGCACACCAAAGTGGGATAAGCTGATTTGCGTCGACTAAAGCTAGTACGAGTGTATATATTTTAGTTATTTGTACTAGCATTAGAGTGTCGACTAAAGCTAGTACGAGTGTATATATTTTAGTTATTTGTACTAGCATTAGAGTTGCAAGTAATAGCAGTTGTTGCCTTTGTTGTTGCTGGCTACTGGTTTTGCGCGCAAACCAAAGAATCAAATTTAAGTCGAACGCTAATATGCATATACAATATTTCTCATATACAGTGTATATGCATATACACACAAACTCTATTGGYATCGCCGCTGTGGTTTATGAATGAACACGTCAATGAAATATTTGCGGGAAATGCAATTTCGCTTTGTGAATTATGCTTTGCAYAGTGCAAATAGTTAGTAAGGGAGCACACGATTCGGTTGGCGTCAAATTAATAAGCGAACGTCCCCAAGTTACTGTCGGTGAAGTGTTGACTCGATTTAAATAGTACCAAACGACCTTTATAAAAAAAAAAAAAAACTTTTTCTTACTCATTTTTGGTATTCGTTTATTTGTGAAGAAGCGATTCAAATTTCGGCTGGAACTTCATGATCACCAACATATATGGTCTTAATACTTAGATATATGCAAAGGGTGAACCATTCGAAGTTCCCTACTTTTTTAAAGAAAAAACACAAAAACTTCAAATTTAATGGGGAATGTTTATTATCATTCGAAASAACATTCTTTGGTATTTATTTTTTGAAATTTGTCTCTTCACATGYTAGCCACGCCTACGTCTCAGTTGGTTCCTCTGTTGAGTTCAATTTTCGATGAATCGTTTGAGCATTTCTGATAACTGGCGAATGACACGCGTGAAGTTTTGTTCCAAGACATGAATCGAAGCGGATTGTCGCATAGAGTTTATATTTTACATATCATCACAGGAAAAAGTCTAACGGTGTGATATCGATCTTGGTGCCCAATTGACCGGCCCAAAGCGTGAAATTGTGTGTTCACCATAGTGTTCTCTCAATATATCCATTAACTGAAGCGATGTGTCGGAACTGGCGTCATCTTTTTGAAACCAAATGTCGCCGAGATCACGAATTTCAATTTCAGGCATCAAATAGTCGGTGATCATGGCGCGATAACGGTTGCCATTGACTGTTACGTTTTCACCGTTATCGTTTTTGAAGAAATATAGACCGATATCTCCATCGGCACTCATCCCACATCAAAACGTTACTATTTCTGGATGAAAAGGCAGCTCTGGAATCTCTTCAGTTAGCTCCAAATGCGGTAATTTTGCGGAAGTGGGTGTAAACGCTGAAAAAATTTTGACTTGAAAACGTGTGATGTTCTTATAAATTTTCAAGAGCTTATAGAGCGAGGCGATTTCGCTTGGAAAGGGTGAGTGGCTTCGACTCATGTACAACCTGTATTTTGCACGCCTCCGATTTAAGATCTCAACGGAAAATGCACCAATTCGTTTCTTATGTCAGTTCGAGTTGCTGTTCGTGTACACTTTCAGCTACGGCTGCTATACAGGGTTTGTCCGGAAAGTCCGGACTGAGTCTATTTAAAAAAARTTTAGTGAACCAATCGTTACAACTTTCGAAATAAGACTTTTCTGCATCAATCCAAGCATTAAAGGCATCACGGATGGTATTCTCCGAAATAGCCTTGAGAGCCGAGTTGCATGCTGCTTGGATTCTCATTGTCGTTTCAAAATGCTTGACTTTCATTGGAAGCATACTCAAAGATCCATCAATCGTCACTTAATATTACGTTATTAAAAAATTGGGAGTCATTTACACACATTAAATTTTCTTGGCCGAAATTTCTCTTCATTAGTGAGTACTTTCAGGACCATCTTCGCGTGCATCTTGCACATGTTCAAGTGCTACCGCGTCACAATGTYATGAACCACAGATTTTGATAAATTTAATATCTGAGCAATTAAATGAATACTTAGTCCACGATCTGAGTTCAAAACTTTTGCGCACACGAGCCGCATTGTCCGTGTTTTTCGAAGTCGCAGGTCTCCCAACATGGTCTTCATTWGCGACCTCTTCCTGGCTTTTCAAAAAGGGCTGGTGACACCGAAATACACCACTTCTTGCCAAAGMAACATCTGGGTAAGCCAGCTTGATCATATCTGTTGCAGATTGACCGAGTTTTCCACAAAGTCGGTGCGCGCACGCTCCGAAGTACAGTCGCGCAAGAAAATCAATCCTATTACTTTCCGGACAAACCTTGTACTTTCTTCACTGATTGCTGGACGTGGTCTATTCGGTCGAAAATTATCCAATAATGAATGCTGCTCTCAAGATGGGTGATGGTGTTCTGCATAGTATGTTCAGTTAAACAGTTGACCGATTATGTGACCACACGTTGAGCGAAGAGTGCGAGACACATTCTTTACAGAACGTTATTTTTCGTTATAAAGTTGAACGATATGTAAACGTTGTTCAGGCGTAAGTCTTACCATGGTGAAATGGAACTGAGCAAAAAATAACATGATAGCTTGACACCACTCACGCCTAATCTGTCAAAAAGATGGTATTGGGCTGAAAAGTACCTCTAATTGGATCAACTTTTATAAATGTATAAACGTTAGRTTAGCTTAGGTCAAGAAGTCGATTCTAACAGTGTTTTTATTTGGGCAGTTTAGAATTCCGATCCATTGTGTTATCTAAAACTCCAATATACTATATTAAAAGACCATTACAAATCGCTTTGAGCCTATCACAAATTTGCTGAGGCGGCTAATGTCAGTTTCAGTTATGTCTATATATATTTCATCCTCAGTCTTCAAAGGCTCGATAATGGAGAAGAAAGTGTCTAAATGTTTCTACCTTACTCTCCTCCATACAAGTTTGACAACTAACTAGAAGSCATGAAGATGTTTAGCCGCATTAATGCCTAAACCGAAAGGATATGACAGTCCCAAAACAGCTGATCGTCGACTAGCATCTGATCAGCGTACGCGAAGTTCTTTGGTTCAAGGCTAGAACCCAAGATGGCAATGGAGACCCAACTCAAGCCTAAAACCCATTGACGAAGAGCCCTTTACAGAAAACTTCCCCTCGAATGTTCTCTCTGATCTTCAATCCATTCGTGAAAAAGCTTACCGCGACTCTTCTCCCCATCCACAAATGTCTTGTTGGTATGGGAATAGAGAAAAAGCCGCCACGAGTGCTCTCAGCTAGCCAGTGATCCAAGTTTTAGGAATGCAATTGAAGAAGGAGAAAATTTCGGCATGACCTTGCTCGGACTCCTACATATACTTAGCTTCTCTGAGCCTTARAGCGYACTTTGCWGTAATACACCTGCCGGCAATGTCCACCAATGTGCTATATTTAAGATGTCATTAGTCTTCACCGAATATGCCGACGAGAGTCGCTATTTGAACACGTTTAAGTTTCTTAGCATGTGTAACCTTTTCGAGTGTCTACCCACAGGCGAATAAACTAYAGAAGATTGTCAAAACACCATCTTTGGTGAGAGTCCCCACTTATAGCTCCTTTACAGCAATATAAGACAACCAATTTCTGCAGTCTCTCCTTATTATTTGGCCTCCTTGAAAGCTTTCAATCAATGATAAGCCCAAGACGGCTAAGCTGYTTCTATTCTCCCATTTGGTTATCAAGTYGAGGTACCTTTCRGCTAGCTCGTAGACTGYATTTAGAAATTATTTTAACCATAAAAATAAAGTCGCCAGCTTAGGCTGCCAATCGACAGCCTCGTTTCTTGAGCTCTTTAAGTTCGTTTAAGACCAATATAAAAAGCAGTAGTGAAAGTACTCCACCCTACGGAATGCCTTTATTAACTTTTCAGRTTGTCACAGAGTTTCGATTGCATTTCAAACATTTCGTCGTCTTCCACCACCGCATTCGACCGTCTCGTTGTCTTGAGATGTGCTTACAGAAAATTCCTTGTGCATAAGGGCTCCCTACAACCTTAAAAGTTTACCCTTGGGATCCATAAATCTTCCCAACGTTTTCAACATAAACGAGGTTAGGTTAATGCTATTTCCAGCCTTCGGTATAAATGCAATGTAAGCGTTTCACTTTAGGAATAAGAATATCATTTAGTGCCCAACTGAAGYGTTGCAACTGGGTACGGAAATCAATATGAGAAAATGATRAAAATGCTGCAAATGTTGCTGCCACTGCCATAATCGCATTTATTTGCGGTAAACCAAAAATTGTCTGCTTGATTCGTGTGTTCGATTGCCGGCTGGTGGTTAATTGAGCGTTGTTGGTGAAAAGTTGGTGAAAAGCGAAAAACCAGTAGCAACAAYGCCACAACTACTCGCAATTGCGGCAAAACATAATTCATTTGTGCAACCAAATGGCATGGCACGTCGCACACGCCTCACTCGGACGCGCCGCAAATACATGAATCACGGCGTGCTGGACGTGGAAATGGTGAATGAATGCAGAAAAAAATTAAAATAATTATATAGAAAAAATCGAAAAGAAACTGAGCAAAGTAAGCGCTGAGAGAAAACTTCACATTCATTGATAACTGCTTGAAAAATTACCGTTTTGTATTTATATTTTTTGTTGCATGCTCTTTATTTACCAYGAGAAATGTGGCGCTGTTACAAAAGATTTAAGCGCCGAACTTGTTCACATTTTCATATTAACAAATTGCCTACAATGATAACTCATATGCAACGCTTATGCCACACACAAGTGGCATGGACACAATGCAACTTTTGCGTTTGTGTGTGTGCGTGTGCCTACCACTTCTGTAGAAATATTTTCGTTAGACGAAATTATTCAAATTAGTAGCAATGAGTCAGCGTTAATAAGCACCAGTGCGGCAGCCAATAGACGGCAAGCGCGACAGATTGGCGTTAAGAGCGCCTAGTCACCTGCCRCAATGCGCCTTGGCAGTGTGTGGCATAAGTGCAGCCACAAGACAAAGCCAATGTGACGCCAGCGATATGAGAAAAAAATTGAAATCRAACCATGAAAGGCAAGCGAAGCAGCRAAAAAGCGTCTGAAGCGCACAAAGTAKTCAACGAAAACATATAAAAAACAACATAAGCAAATCAATAAAGTCACACACAGCTTCCACAAMGAAATCGTTGCAGACAGGCACTTAAAATATTTTTATGCATTTTTAATCGCTGTCAATGCTTACAATTTTTTGCTCGATCTTTATTCTCATTTGATTTTAATTTGGCTTTCTTTTCTCATTTTTCTTATATTTTTATTTCGTTTATTGTTATATTTTTGTGTGTTTTACATAAAGTTTTTTTTTAGCATTTTTTTAACTTTTTTATTTATATTTTATTATATTTTTCTATATTTTGTATTCCTTTTACTCTTGTCCACTGTTAAATGCCACAAAAGCAAATAATTGAGCACAAAGCGTCAGTAAAGCACAAACACACACGCGTGTACGCAGCTCCAGACAATACAACAACTTTAGCTCCCAAATTGCTGTCAATAAAAGAATTCATTGATAAAAATGCGACAGCACATTTCGGGTGACAAATTCTTTAAGCGCCTGTTGTCGTATTGCGGTTGCTCATTAGTAGCAGTAGCAGTCGCTGCCAGAGCGATGAGATGCTGAAGTGCGAAGCTGAGTTCACAAACAAAAAAAAAAAACATTTTTCTTTTATTTTTATATTATTTTTATATCTTTATACCCTTTAGAGTGTTTTATTTATTTTTTTATTTTTTGGTTATAACTACATTRTTTTCAGGTGAATGGTTTAAGCGTGATATTAGATGAAGTCTAAGTCTAAGTCTAAGATGACTAATTGATCCGACTTTCAACTGTCAAGTACCCGTGTATATATTTTAAAATACTTCCTAATAACTTATTGATTTTTTGTGCGTCTTTCTGGCATTCCAAATATTTATATTCTTAAACAACCAAAAGCAGATGAGCTCATCTGCCGATGCACCTACTRCTTTTGGACTTCGGAGCAGCCAAGTTACCACTGTCTGATTTTATAAATTATTTTTAATTTGTAATTTTCACATAATACAAGGTTTGTTCCAAAGTAAACAGGACTTAAAAGAACACAACAAATGGTTTTTCGTCATTAAATGAGAGTGACAACCCGCATCAGGTTTGGTTTCGAAGACTTCTTCGACTATTATTCAATGCTTTGTGCCACTAAAATAGCAGTGACTCTTCATAATACTTCAGTAAGGTTTGAAAAAGATTCCGTAGCCGTGATATTCGACACGAATATAAAAAATGTTGTACCWATCTAGAAAAACAATTTTCATCGGTTTAGTTTGCGCGTGCAGCTTAAATGGACTGTTTCGCGTCGAATTGGATAAAATAATGCTGACTCTGTCTGCCTGTACTACACATTTTGATCAATTGCTGGATATATTCTTCCAAAATTGGTTTTGCTTGACATCTGTCCATTGTTTGCAATCGAGTTTTCATTCATCTCGAAATTTGTTAAAACTTTCTCATATAAATGGGSCATAATTCAGTGCTACTTTCTTCATATTGCGAGGATTGCTTTTMAACTAAAGTCTCCACTGCTCAATAGGCACTTGGCCTCATCATTGTTATACACATTCACTCAAAGATTTCTGGTCTGCAGCTTATCCTCCATAACTACACATGTATGGTCTGGTTCTATAAAATTCTTTCTCGGTAAGCTTGTTCCATCGAATTTTGTGATATAAAATAAGTTCTAGCTACTTGACTTCGCCGATCRCTGCTATTTATCTGTCCTTCAGTA
The DNA here is from genome assembly GCF_001853355.1 of Bactrocera latifrons. Taxonomy (NCBI): domain Eukaryota; kingdom Metazoa; phylum Arthropoda; class Insecta; order Diptera; family Tephritidae; genus Bactrocera; species Bactrocera latifrons. The sequence continues at coordinate 887,270 of NW_017537434.1, forward strand.
CTCTAGTCATATAAGCTGTGTATTTTAAACATGCTCTGCTTAATTGGTAAAAAACCAATACAAGTCGCCTTAAATTACTCAACCAAACCTTCTACCATGGGTTATGTCTCTTATGCCTGCTTAGTATATGCATATATATACACAAAGAAGTTTAGTTCCATTGCTTTTATTGTTGAGCAGCGAATTAAAGCATAAGCTGATAGGCGTTTGATAATAAAGTCATAAAAAGCTGGAAAAAGCGTTTCTAGCGTCTGTGTCATCACAGCTTACCCATAAAATTACATAATATTGCTATACTTTTTATTGTTATTAAAAAACTCAATTTATCACAGACCAATTGAAGTTAGAGAGKGATCAAATTAGTAATGACTAAGAGTTTTTATGTAAATTATGTGCAGTAAATATATTAGCTTCTTTAAGAAAGAAGGAAAAATACAAAAAAAGAAACATGCAACATCAATTGAGAATGTTATTTTTCAAATTTGATACGGTAGGCAAAGCACACATCGGGAATTTCGAAAAAATAGTACAGGCAAAGCATTCAAGTTTACCAGAGTTTCGTAAAAATATTTTAATATGAGGATAAGTATCATCGCAAGCTGAGTTTTTAACAATTTTCTGCTGAGGTCAAAATAATTAAATATTTGAAGCTACGGTACATTCTAATTTAATGACAACAAATTCGAGGMTGGTTGTTGCTTTTCATTGGGGGTGTTTTTTTACGTGGCGGGTCTCGAACCCAGCGCACAACCCTATGCAGGGGATCATTCACCTTCTCACTTTAGCTCGCCTTCAAACGGATGTTCTTAGGCTACCCAGAGAATACTTGGTCAAAGACCGGAAGTCGTGAGCTGCTTGAGCCATATGTAAAAGAATCGTCTCTGGCCACTCGCAAGTGAATGACGATCAGAGAACTTTCCTCACTTGCGTGAACTTCTACACATGACTCCATCCTCCAAGAAGAAGAATGACAACAAATCAATTGCTTTCGATGAGTTGGAATTTTCAKAATAGAACAAATAAGTAATGCCTGTAATATTTTCTGTTAATGCGAAAAATGTTACGCCCTGAATTTAAGATGCATTTATGATGATATTCAAAWGTGGAGTATTTGAAGAATTGTTGGAGAAAATTAGTTATAATCAATATTGGAATTGAAACCGTTAGAAAACATTATGTTCTTCAATGTTGCTTAAAACTTTATTAGATCCTTAGCCAAGGTTCTCACCTTTTTTGTGGTGCATATCTTGACTGCATTCTAAAGGTGTAACGTTCTGGGAGAATGAAGCCATGAGCAAAGATATTTCAGATTAGTCTGATAATTTTTTCTGCTCACTCTTCTGTGAGACGTTTGTTGACGAGGTACAGCCATTGGAGAAGGAGTGCAGAAATATTTTGTTTGGATGTATAGAAGTTAAGAGGTAGGATAGCAGGTGAACTTTTTCCACTACAGTGTATTTCAAGTGGAAGTGGCTGCCTTCAAGGTATCGGTAAATATTTGGCTCTCAGTTTTAATTTCTTTCAAAGCGTTGTGCTTTTACTCCTATAGCTGAGGGGATATACTGGCCTTTTGGATTGCTGACTATGCGCTCAAAACTAGTCTAGGAATGCATGACCTTATTAGCAAAAACTTCAAGATTTTGTATATTTGAACCGCAAGGGATCCTTAAAACTATTTGTACTTAGCAAAATCCATCTCGTAGGTATTGGGAGTGAACATAACCCATTGAGATTTGTTAGAATTTATATTGAATTCTGCTTCGGCTWTGAAACTATTGATTTCTATTAAAGGTGTTGAATTAAAACGAATGTAAGATGGTTTGCTTTAAGAACGCACTTTACAAATACTTTAAAATTCTAGAAGTCCTTCTTCGCTGTCAAAATAAGAAATCGCCACCAAYCTCCAACTAGCGAGGCAATGCAGTGGTTTGGTACATTTTAAAAGCACCGCCACCCATATGGTGGACAGCGCGCTAAGCATAGCACCACCTCAGCGCCCATTGTATTAACACAATGGCAGACAAAAGGCGGTATAAACCGAAAGCGAGGCAAACAGGATGGCTGGACGATTGGACTGCAGGATGCTGCCACTGATGCTGCTATAAAAGCTGTTACTTGCTTKTCTAAATTGCCGGCGAAACATGCTGTTTAAGCAACTTGTTGCACACCGACACAAACACACAATTGGCAAACACAGTTGACTAAGCGCCCACTGTGGCCGCAGCGGTGGCTGGCAACTACGCTGGTGTAAGGAGAAAATTAATGTGCTGCTGTTTGTTGTTAAAGACAAATTATTGCACACTTTAATTTTCGACAAAATTGCGGCGTACGAGTGGACCGCAAGCAAAGTGAACGAATTTCAGTGAGTGCTGCTGCTGCTGCTGACGCCTTTGTTGCAACAACAATTGGGTATTGGTCGATGGTATTTAAGGTGGTTTGGTTAATGTTGATGCTATTTAGGCGCCGTTTTTTTATTTGTTGGTTGTTGCTTGCTAATTTTTTTTTTTTTTTTAGAATATATATTATTTTTTTATAGTACTTATTTATTTTAATTTTATTTTCCWGCAACTTGGTAACGCTTATCTCTTGTTTTTGTTATATTATATTCTTTTGTTATTGTATATGTTTACACCTTGAACAGGGCATATTAAGTTTGCCGTGAAGTTTGTAAAAATAGAAGAAAACGTCGAAGAACCTAGAAAATATAAAGCAGACCATTTATGCTTGATGAGTTGAGTCCGTTTAGGYATGTGTCTGTATGTACTCGAATTAGATCCATAGTTTTTGAGTTATCGATCTGAAAGTTTTCACACGTCCTTTTCTCCGCAAGAAACTGTTTATTGGTTGGAATTGCCTATATCGGAATATTATTACATATAGCTGCCATACAAACTGAACGACTGGTATCAAGTGCTTTAATGGAAAAATCTTTCACTTAAAGAGATATCTTCACGAAATTTGTCCTGGGTTATTATGTGAGGCAATAAAGTAATCTCTGAAGAAATGGTTGTGATCGGAACACTATAGCATTGGACTGCCATACAAACGATGAACGATCGAAATCAAGTGCTTAGCGAGAAAACTTGTTCGTTTGACGAGATATATTCACGAAATTTGGCACGGATTATTATCCAAAGCAATAATGTAAACTGTGAAGAAATGGTTTAGATCAGATCACTATAACATATAGCTGCCATACAAATTGAATGATCGGAATCAAGTGCTTGTATTAAAATTTTTTTTTTTTGTTGTGAAGAGATATTTTAATGAAATTTGGTTTAAGTTATTGCCTTAAAAACTGGTTCAATCTTCGAAGAAATGGTTCAGATCGACTCATTATAGCATATAGCTGTCAAAAAAACTGCTTGATCTGAATCAAGTGCTTGTCAGGAACTTTCTGTATTTGTGAAAAGTATTATAGCTTCAGTTCAACCGTACTTAACTTTTTTCTTGTTTTGTTTGTGTTTTTGTAGGTGCCACATTTGTCTGCTGCACCTTCCGAGAATCCTTTGCTTCGCATTACTTTGCCACTGCACTTTGACTCTTTAYTTTATTTTCATATTTGCTTTTGGCTCTTTCTTTTTTCCGATTTCATTTCGGTAGCCGAACTAACAAAGTCTGCAAATGAACAAAAAAAAATAAATACAAAGAGCTTGATTTCGACGCCGTCGTGTCGCTAGTAGCGCCACATTGTTTCGGATAACACACATAGCCGATTACAAATGCGTTTTTTTCTCACCTCACTGTGTTGTATTTCATGCACATTTATATAAATATTTTTCACATTTTTTTCTACATTTCTTTTATGTACGTGCGTTTTTTGTCCWCATGCTGCTGTTGTTGTGTTTCTKTTGCTTGTTGTTGTTGTTATTATTGCCGGTATATGATTTCATGACATTAACACCCGTTTCTGCTGCTACTGTTTTGTTGTTATACAAATTTCAATGTTGCATTCAATCCTTTATCTTCTTCAAATATTTAGTGTATTTGCCTTTTTTCGCTTTTGTTCGGTTGTGCGCCGGGCTTTGTTTGGCTCTGTTTGCTTCTGTAGCGAGCATTTTTCTTTGCTGTGACATTGACGCCAGCCAGGACGTGGCCACGGCATGAAAAAGTGTTAAGAAAAAAAAAAAAAAGAATTAAATATAAAGCAAGAAAATGTTCGATGTGTTTTTTCGTTCTGTTGCTCATGCGAGTTCGTTGCTTAAGTCTTTTGTAGCATTCGAAGCTTTGCTCKCGTTTTCTCGGCTGCATTTTGTGCGAATTGATATGTTGAGAAACGAACTGAAATTTATTACTGGTTCATTAAACTGTGAACAAGACGGTAGTTGCAGTGGCCGAAAATAAATTTTATGTTTATAAACAAATGASTAAATTGACAAAAAATTGAGAGAGATAGATAAATAAATAAATTATGAAAAATTTAGAGTTCTTTAAAAGTTTTGAAGATATTGCAAGAACATTTTTCTATAATTTTGCGGCAATTTCAGCGAATTTGAGCTCATGCTCATAGGTAAGACTTGTAATGATGTACTACTCTGTAGCAACATGTTGTAAGAGTATAAAATTGTACTGTTTTTTTTTGCAAATTTCCAATACATCAGTTCAAGTAGCTACCTGTTAAGGCAAGATTACGAAGTGGAAGAAAAATTGGAGTCAACAAAGCGGTTTATTTCAGAAGAAAAATAATTTTTTTTACAAGTATTAGGAATTTTTGTSCAACACCTTTAAGTCGCAGTTATAAATTAAATATAACGCTGTGATGGCACTTAATATACTTATCGAAACAAATCGAGTTTTACGATCGAACTGTCTAACAATGAAGGTCACGTATTAAATTTATACCTCTTTTGCGCATATTATCAATTAAAAACAAGTAAGGAAGTCAGTGTTCGGGTGCCA
>NW_017537434.1:893279-911519 GCF_001853355.1 Bactrocera latifrons
AATAGCCTTTAATGCTCATACCGATTCACATTTAATGACTTCAATTGACTCWAAACKGTTTCTCCGGAATGTTCGTTTGAGTGYGCTGAATGGGAAAAAAACACACGGAGCTGAATCAGACGAATACGGCTTGTTGAAAATTTTGCGAAAAACTCACGAAGAATTAACCAGCAGTTGTCGTCACATAATTCTGGATCATTTACACGACTATCAAATAGTCAAATAGTATTCCTTGTTGACAGTTTTACCAGTCGTGAGGAATTCGGATTGCACCACCCCTCGATAATCGAAGAAAACTGTTAATATAACCTTTATTTTTTACCTACTGTGTCGTGGCTCAGCTTTGCCAAGATATTGGGCCGATTGATCGTCTGTTTCTGTGTCGTAAACATAGAACCAAGAATCATCGCRAGGAATCGTACATTTAATGACATTCTGGTAGTCGAAAAGCTTTGTTCAACAAACGTTAGCGTAACGTTGTTATTCATAAAAATTTAGTRATTTTGGAACTATGTGTGTTTTAACTYTTCTTACGCCCAAATGATWTCCACYGATATTTCCGATATTCCAACGATGTCAGTAAGATCTGTGACTATTATTCGTCGATTTTCAAGTACCAATTTCTTAATTTTATTGACATATTGATAATYACTTGATGTTAATGTTCGTCGTCAACGCGTTCTCGATGCTCTCTGAAAATTTTTCATTAAACAATAACAATTGCGCGCGACAAATAATTATCACGGAAGGCCTTTCCCAACAYTCTGCACGTTGCAGCAMCAGAAATTTGATTCCGCACATAAAATTTTATGTAACCTCTTTGTTCAATAATTTCACTCATCGTAACAATGTAGTTCAGAAGGAGAACTAACAACTAATGACTTGTTTGATGTGACATTTCGTACAGATATCACTGACAGTCATACCAAGATAGAGAAAAAAATGGATTTTTGAGCGAAATTTTAATTAAAAAGTCGTATTATTTTATGCTCACAGTAATTTTTTATGAAAATCACCCACTTTTATTGCAACCCTATGATTTTAAGATTTCTAAAAAAAAGCTTATTTTGGCGATTTACTCCTCAGGTTGCTGTAAATTTTCATAATATCGGCTTAGTGATCAAGTATAAATCAACAAGGGAGATTTAAATCCTGGTTCTTTCTCAGAACAATAACAGGCTAAATAAAATATTGTGTGAAACAAACACAGCTTTATATGTAGATGCCCTAACACGTTCCACAAAATATTTATGCTATTTTTCAATAGGTTTGTGTTTATATGTATGTATATATAAAAAAAAATAGCTTATTAGATTGATGGTAAAAATAACTATGAAATCAAAAAGAGCAGGTTCGATTCAGAGATCACTCACTCACAAAACGTTGTGGCATCTTTTGATTGGTTTCCTTATATAAATAGGTATAGTATTCAATTGCTTCTTAATATCTCGCTGAAACTTTGCAGAGCCTTCATTATTTGAATCATTAACTAGAAGAGGATTTTCTAAATCAGTTGCATTCTTTAAACTGTGATGAATTAGATGCTCGTTAAGAGAACARGTTTCCTAGAATGCATTCGCTATAGCTTCGCCTTAATTTGCATTATTGTTTTCATCTAAACTTGAAAAAATTCGTCCAAAACAGAATCTAAAAAAAAAAAAAAAAAATCGTGACATCTTGAATGTTAAAATCTTCAAAACAGCCTCTTCCAATGGCGCTGGCCAGCTGGAAAATATCCACACATGCAGATAAGTTCGAAAATTCTAGTAACTGCCGATATCTCTAGTAGCTTGCTTAATTATTTATACTTTTCCACCATCATATTGTTTTTTTTCTTGAACTATTCTAAAATACTCTGAAAATGTAATCAAAAATATTTTTGGCTACAGAGATTCGCTACGAAATTTATTATATTGTATCTCAGCGGCAGTAAAGAAGAAGAAGAAGATGGTATCTCAATTGGAAAATAAAACTAAATGGCTGCACTTCTTCTTGCTTATAACAGGTGATCCAAGTAGAAGTACTTTCTTCAATTGCCTTTATTGACATGTCATTTCATATAATTTTTGTTCAGTATTTTTTGGCATTTTATCATGGAAAGACTTATGCCTGAACAACGTTTACAAATCGTTCAAATTTATTACGAGTAACTCACTCATATAGCAACCGTAGCTGATAGTGTACACGAAGACCGTGAAGAGTCGATCCGGCACCATTCACAACAACTCGGACTGTCCTATAAAACCACTTGGTGCATTTTACTTGAAAGCACATAAAATATAGCTTATGCAAGAACTGTATTCGCCCCGAACTTCTCAAGCGTTATTGCTTCGCTCTATCGTTCAAAAATATCCGGCGTTTTCGAGCAAAATTTTCTTCAGCGATGAGACTAATTTCTGGCGCCATGCGTATGTAAACACGCAACATGACCACATTTGGGACGAACCATTTCTTCTAGACTACAAAAAAAAAAAAAAAAAAAAAAAAAAAAAAAAAAAAAAAAAAAAAAAAAAAAAAAAAAAAAAAAAAAAAAAAAAAAAAAAAAAAAAAGGATTTGGTGTGGTTTGTGGGTCGGTAGAATTATCGTTTCATATTTCTTCAAAAGTGATGGTGGCCACGACAACCGAAATTGAAGGTCATGATCTCGGCATCCTTTGGTTTCAACAAGATGATGCTACTCAATCAATTTATTGAAAGAACACTTCGGTGAGCAGATAGCTTTACGTTTACTGGACGATTGGCCGCCAAGATCATGTGATATCACATCGCTAAACTTTTTCCTGTGGGGATATGTAAAGTCTAAAGTCTATGCGCACAATTCAGGATTCAGGCCTTGGACCAAAACGTAACGCATGTCATTCAACCAGTTACCAATCGCAATGCTCGAACAAGTCATTGAAATTTGGTCTCAACGGATGGACCATCTGAGACGCGGCCTACATTTGAAAGAGATATATAGTATGCACTTTAGTCCGATATCGGCGGTTCCGAAATGACGGAGATGGCTAAATCGACTTGCCCTCAGGCTGATCATTTATATACATATTTTTTTATAGGGCCTCCTTCTGGGTATTATAAACTTCGCTGCAAACTTAATATACCCTTGATTAGGGCATAAAAATAGTTATCCACAAAATCAAAAACGAAAAAGTATCAGCGCACAAGAAACTTCAGAAACTAAAGCGGAATTCAAGACTGTAGTCCATACGACAACATACACATAAAATACACTAACAATAAAAAAATATGAACAGCGCTTGTAATTGTAAATGCATTGCACAAATAAATGCTATAAAAAGCGAATTTTATTGCCATAATTTTGTAGGGAAAAGTCCAATTTTATGTAAAATAAATCGCATTTGCTCGACAAAAAGGCACATTAAGTTGTAATTACAAGAAAAGCGTGCAATTCCAAATCGGTTTGCTGCAAATGTGCGGCACCACGCACAMATGTGCAGACCAAAAATACACACACATACACACATATGTGCGGAAATAACACATTTTTGTGGCTTTTAAGACATTTTAAAGTCATTTAAAGTCCGCCAGTGTGGCTGGCAAAGCGCACAATCCCAAACGGTTTGTTATGCAGTCAACCGCTCACTCAGTCGCTTGCTCATACGTCAGTCGACATGTTGGTTGTTTTCAGTTACAAAGCAGAAGTGAAATGCGAAATGTTGTTGCATGCAAATTAGTTTCAGTCACTCGACGACAGCCAAACTCCGCACAAAGTGAGGGATATGCATGCCGGTGAGTAAAAATCGAACAAAAATGCATTTAAGAGATAAAATATATAATGAATAAATATAATTGCAAGCGATTTCTTAAATAGTGTGGCAAAAGCGGAACTGAAAGTTAAATAATATTTTCCATAAAAAGCAAATTTGTGTGAAAATTAGATTCAATTAATATTTTTCTAAGAGAGAAAGCCTCTCGAGAGCTTAAATTACTATTCCAGGCGAGACCATTGCCTTTATAAAAAAAGTGCATACTATTTTTTTAATTCCGTTTCTATTTCAACCTTTTTTTTTCGGTGATAACCATACATCCAGCTTACTCAGTTATCGGTTAGCGGTAGTTATTCTTGACGCCATCCTCAGCTCGTTATGATCGATCATTCAATACGGCTACATTGATTTGGTATCGTAAATTTTAAAGGAGCCAATTTTTGATTTTGATTTGAAAATATTTCATCATGGATTATTCTTGAAAATTATTATTGTTTTAGTGAATCCTTATAACGGTTCTGTTAAAAACTTCTACAAGTGCCATAAATCAATCAGTAAATATGCCGCAGACGTAAGCTTATACATCCGACATGGCATGGATTTTTTTTTTATAGTAGGACAAAGCATCGAAAGCTGGAATGCGGGACTTTAATGCGCTAAACTTAACCTACTCTCAACTCAAGACTCTCCCACGGAACCACCAGATAAGGTATTACTCATGGGAGTGACAAGACATTTTGAGTCCTCTCTATAGCACAGACGGACTGACGTCTACTTTGCTGTAGCTGCTTTAATATTGTCGTGATGGAAGTTACCGCTTCGCGAACAGCTTTCTTTTCACTTCCTAGGGGACTGACACATAAGTGCAGTTAAACTTTCCACCCTTAAACTACCACCTATTGCTGCTTCTAAGTTTTCCCTTATGTTTGGAAACCGACTACAGTGCAAAGAACACGTGTTCAGAGTCTTCTATTGACTCCGTACACATCGAACAATACGGACTGACGTCATTTTGAAATTTGTATAAATAACCTCTGCCGCACCTATGTCCGCTTAATATTTAGGTCGGGTGGAAATGCAGGTCCCCATGTTGTCTACTTATCCACAAATGGATGTCAGGTATAAGTCTGTGGGTCCATCGTCCTTTAGTTGAGATTTGCCCCCGTTGCTGCGCCATATAGTTATGCTCTTCTTTCTCTCTCTTTTGGATTTCTCTAATTGGCGCTGATAGCTCATATAATCTCGTGTGTTCATCATCCTGGATGTCTATGGGCGGCATACTAGCTAGTACTTCAGCTGCTTCGGTGGAAATAGTTCGGAAAGCATGTGTTAATTTGAGTATGAGTCTATGCGCCGCATTTATTGGTTTGGCATACGCTTTTATGTTTAGTTCCAATATATGTAGTATAACTGAGCTCATAGCTTTTGCGATTAGAAGTCGGCGGCTGGAGCGCACACAGCCTCTATTTGCCATCATTCTTGGTAAGGCGTTATTATCTTATTTGCTTTATTCGCTATGTTTGCCAAGTGCTGCTTGAATTTCAGTTTGGAGTCCAATATTACCCCTTCAACTGTGGTTGTGATTCAGACTGCAACATTTACGCGCCAGTGTATGTTATGTCGGCCAGTGTATGAGTTATATAAAGTTAAGCTATATAGTATATAAAATTGATTGGATTCCGATTCCCTGGTTGAAGTTTATAGCTTAAGTTATTTCCTGGGGTTTTATTCTTGTAACTTACAAGAGCGTAAAATTTTTGGTTGCTGCTAAGCTTAGCTCTTCCTCACTTGTTAATCTTTGAATAATCGAGGAGAGAGGAAAAAGACATCAGCCGCCTTATACTGTGGTAGAGAAGCTTGTCATTATGAGCTAGTGAAAAGGTTGAAAAAAGGCAGTTTGAAACCGTGGTTAAAACATTATATTCTTAGGGAAGCTGGGTATATGACAGATGCCGGGCAGGGACACACTGAAAATCTCCACTGCTTCGATTGTATTCCTTCTAATCTAGATGACTGCACCGTAGAATCTTATTTTGGTGGCTCTTTCTCAGCTCACACAGTTGCTTGTGATTTGAAGAAGAGACCTTGAGAGCTTTTCAACTAATTCAACTCGAATTTACCAGACCACTGTATCATCTTTCACGCGGAGGTGGCTGCCTTCAAAGAAGATGACCTACATGTAGTGCAAGACGTCATTAGCAGTGGCGTCAATCTTTTCCATATTAAATTTGTAGGGGTGACCGAAACTGCAAAGCCGATGTGCTTGCCAGTGAGAGCATCCTTATCTTAATTTCATCCGTTTGAAAGCGTATCAGTTGCTCAATGTCTACGTGCGTTTTGGCGTTGGAACTTTGCACCTCCTGAGAGCTCAAAAAGTGCTGGTCTACTGGATCTTAGCAAAGCCAATGTCACTATAATGTACACTTTCACAGGTGTTATGACTGGATATTGTCCAATAAGGCGAAGTGGAATCTACTTGTCACTTTCTCCTCTATTGCCGGCTTTTGTCAGACTCAGTTATCGGTATATACACCTTTGGCGAACCTGGAAGGTTGCTGAGATTGATATCAATCGCATTAATATTATAATTATTAGTACTCCTAAAACGCTTGGTCACTTTAAGAGGATCTGGTCCTCCATTTTAAAGAGTCTGTGGAAACCACAAGGAACGAATGTGTTTCCATGTAGATCAAACCTTCGATCTAATCTAACCTAAACTAACCTGTTAATTATATTTCCTATATATTTTTTGTATTATTATGAATGTTTAATTTATCTGCTCATACAAATCAGCCATATTTAATTTATGGAAGCGCAGACATCCTGCAATGACATTAACTTAGATTCATTGCGAAGATAAATTCTTACTCCAAAGCCATTTAGCATTGTAAAAATTGCAGGTATATAGAGATATAGGTATATACTATATATAGTTATTTTTTGTACATACCTATGTGTTAGTATGCAGCTACATGCATGTGCCTTTCTAACATTTAAACTTATAATTTATAATTACAAACATACAATTTCGCATTCACATATTAGAAATAAGCAGTGTCCACAGCTGTAAATCATGCAAATCAGGTGAAAGATAACAATCGCGTATTATTAATTACTTGTTGAACAAACATAAATATTTCACAGCGCAGTTTATTTTTGAACGAAATCGCGGATATTTTGCAAAAATGCAAATAGAAGTTATGAAAAATGTGTGTGATTGCGAAAACATAATGTGTTAAAGCGACTTWGTCACTTKTATTAAAAAAAAAAAATAAAAGTAAAAAAAAATKAAAAAAGGGGAAAATAAGAAATAAATGTGAAAAAAGTTTGTCGCTTGAATCTTTCGTACGCGCGTCGTGCATTTAATTGGCTCTTAAGCGGCGGCGCGGCAACAAAAATCGCGGGCGTCGAACTGAAGAACAACAGCGGCGCACAGTAGCTTAATGGTTATTGGAAATAAATGAATTGCATGCATTTAAAATGACAGAGCTTGCGACAGAAAGGCAAACATTTTCAAAACCAAACGCGATCATATTTATTTATGTCCATGCGGCGGCGTCAGCGTCAAGCGCACAGCGCACAGCTGCGCACGAAATTCAGAAATTCAATGCAAATTATGACGTCACGTCTATWTAGCGCATGCGCGCTTGTTGCTTTGCTTAATTAATTGAATCAATTTCATTCTTTTATTGTTSATTTTYTCGCTTTTTTGTTTTCATTGCAGTTAGTTGGACATTTTATTGGCAAGCTTATCTTGTAGCTGCCTCGTTTATTGCCGCCACTTGACTATTGGAAAATCACTTCGAATCGTTCAAATACCGTGTGTGTCATTTATAAAATGGCTGTAATGTCGGCAATGTTTAAAATGGCACCGAAATGTGTGCTTTAATGAATTAATTGCTGGYGTTGCACATAAACCACCACAAAAGCATATCTATGTTTTATAGTATTTGTGCATATATGGCWACAGTTGGTTGGCATTAAAGTAGTCAGTTGCTGCGACTTTTTAATTACCATAATTGGCTGTAAATCCACTTGTAGGCTGGCGATTATCAATAACAGCTGGCGTCCGTAGATTGTTGTTGTTAGTTTATGTTTGTGAAAAMGCTGTGCTTAGGCATGATTAACGAATCGTTATGAAAGTTTAGATAATGAATATACATAAATTATTATTTGATTATATATAGTGTACCACGAATTTATATATGAGATAAATATTTTTTATGAAGTTGTTAATGACATAATCTGTTATTTATAATATGGTATTAATATACTAAAAGTTAACTCCATATCTAAAAAAAATTGTACTAGAGATTGTGACTGAGGCTTAGCTAAAAGCTCATACTCAAACGGTATCGAAGAAATGTGTCATATATATCACATCCAGCCGAAAGCCTATGATGCTAGCGCTGCGTACTTTAGTTTATTTAATAATTTGTTTATTATGTCAGCTTTAATAAAATAAAAAAAAAATAAAAAAAAAAATATCACACCTGAATATTTGTAGTACGAGTAAGCGCTCTGTAAGATGGTTGCGCCACAGGGCTAGATCAAACAATGTATTGTGTCACAAAAAATGTAAAAATTAATGAACTGGGCTTCGAATATCCAAGACAACAATTATATTCTTTGGATATAGCACCCAGTGGATCCTTTGTTGATTTTGGATATCAAAAGAATTGTTATCGGAAATAAATTTACGACAGTCAAAAGGTAGTAGTCGCCTTGTTGCAGACCCATTCTCGAACTATAATGCTTTGAACATCAAGTATGAAATAGTATCAAAACGTTGAAATATCGCTATCAGTCAAGTTATTTATTTGAACAATAACTCAATTAACTCAAATATGTCGAACTCTGTGCTTGAAAAGTGAACTCAAAATTTTCCGAAAAAAATAGTCTACATTACATTGAAGGACATGGCTACACTTGGAATCGCCAACGGACGCCAGGCACTGAAAATGAGGAACGACTGGCGCACTGATGTAAACTCGGCTATAACCGCGTATGCGGTATCTACCCCAATAAAGAATAAGACATAACATTGTTATAAAAAAACAAATCACTCCAGAAAGTAATTTATTTTGGTGTAAATTTTTGGTGAACATATTCTAACTAGCTTAGCTTGAATATGCCAAAAGTGGTATGCATGATTTAAAAGTGATGATTTTAGCTTGAAAGAACAAGGACGTAGTCAGCGACCGAAAAAGTTTGAAAACGAGAAACTAGAAGCATGACGCGATGAAGACTGTCGTGAAATAAAAGAAGAGTACACAGAATTTTATGGAGGTACTCAAGCAGCTATTTCARGACGTATAAAAGCAACTGGATACTTTCAACAGCAAAAAAATGAAGGTCCTATGAAATGTGGCAAAGAGTTGCCAAAAGCCTATTTACAAGCCAGAAATGCAGCTGAAAACTACAAAATTAAGTCGTTTTAGCATCGTGTTCTGACAGGTGTTGAAAAAACTTGCGATAACCCTGATCAAAGAATGTTATAAATGAAACCTGACCCACCACCTAAATCAACTGCAAAGCAAAGTCACTAAGGTTTTTAATACTCTGTATTTGATGGGATCGGAAGGGTATGCTGTATTAAGTTTAAACTCCTAAAACCAGTTGAAACGATTGTTTGATTTATCACGCTACTACATAGATTTGAACAGTATGTATATAGGGGGAGTAGGCGCAGTTATCATCCAATTTCATCCATTTTAATACTGTCGGTAATAGAGCCAATAAAAATGTCTTAAGAGAATTTGGAATTACAGTCCCATATCTTATTTTAGTGTTTAGTTGTGGCAATTCGGTTAATGGCGATTTGAGGGCGTGGCAGTGGTCCGATTACGCCCATCTATGAACTCATAATTTTTTTTTGTACTATGGAACCTGTTTAATAAAGATATCTCAATGTTTACTCAAGTTACAGCTTGCACCGACAGACGGCCAGTCATACAAATTTCAACCTGTGTCGTAATCCTGGTCATTTATATACAGTGACAAGCAATACCGGTTTGTTTGCAAAATATTAAGGCAATCTTCCCTTTTCATTATTCCGTCTATTTTCTGTATTGCACCGTCGTGCCACCAAGTGAAACATGCCGATATCACTATCCCACCACCGCCGGGTTTCATGGTTTCCTTAACTTGATGTTGTTGGAGCTGTTCAGTGAGCCGATGCTAAAATATGACTTACCATCAGAAAACTAACGATTGATTTTCATTTCATCAGACCATATAATATATTTCCAATCCTCAAGTGATCAATTTTTTTGTTCTGGAAAACGCAGGTTTCCTTTGCTTAGCAAATGCGATTAATCCAATATTATTCAAAACTCTTTTGGCCATCCATTCACTCTTTCGCTTGTTAATGACTTGAGTGACCTCCTTAGGGTTAATTTAGAGTTTTTACAAATTAACCAGAAAATTTCAAGTCTTAAAGTTTTGAGTTTTATATTTTTATCTCAAAAAAAAAAAAAAAAAAAAAAAAAAAAAAAAAAAAAAAAAAAAAAAAAAAAAAAAAAAAAAAAAAAAAAAAAAAAAAAGAATTGTCTTTGACAAAATTTAAAATAAACTTACCTACTTATGTCCCAAATACACTGTTATTTAATTGAAATATTAAGTATCAAACTTGATTTCGACTTAAAATCAAAAAAAAAACCACAAAATCAGAATATCAAATTTCAGATTTATTATTTGAGTACGCTTTATGTGTCTTGAAGTCTCTAGTATATTTCTCAATAAAAACCATCAATAACTGCATAGTAATATATCTTTATGGTATGCGTATGTGACTGTAAGTCTCTTTTTAAGCAAGACAGCGCGGCGCGCACCATATTCTACTATAGTTGGCATTTATTTATTGTTATTTTCCGCTCTTTAGGCTTTAAAATATTTTACATAATTCACAAACTTGTTTCACTGATTTATAGCTGATATAACAATAATAGTTTCCAGATAAAACAAACACGCCTTTTATGTTAATTAGACAAAGCGAAACGCGTCGCGCGGGGAGGCATAGTCAAAACAATAGCAAAATCAAGTAAAATGGCAATGACTTGGCAACAAGAAAGCGCGCGCAACTAATAACAGAAATACAAAACTAAAACAACTTACTGAGACTACTTACAAAAAAAAAAAAAAAAAATAAACAAAAAAGATACAAGTTTTTACAGCGAGAAAACGAACGATTATGACCATAATAGTGAATCAAGCAGCCAGTAAGCTAAGCGCAAGCCACAACAACCAATCAGCGGCGCGACAAAAACGCACACCACGAACTAAGTGAGCGCGCGTATTAAACTGGCGGTGCGCATATATATGTGTGCACAGGTTGAGAGTGAGCGCGCTCGGAAGTCAAACCAAAATGAGCTTACGTTACGTAAGCGTGCGCACGTAAGCAAATGTTAACGACGTAAGTTGAACTACGAATTGTGGCGCTCTCCACTCAGTTGCGCGTTGGCTTAAACGAAAAGTGGGAGTTGCCGTAGCGCCCCGCCACCGCAATGGCTTTAAATAATGCTCGCGCGCGCGCCTTGAATGTGTATGTGTGCACACACATTGCTGAGTGGGTGTTAAAGTCGCACACATACATATACACTTGTGCGCGCATTAAACATAAGCTGATCGTTTCTTATTTGCTTGCGGTCTCGTCACACTAACGCGGATTTTTCTTTTTTTTTTTTTTTTTTGAATTTGCGTTTTTCTTTGGCCGTAACCAGCGGTGCTTCTACTATTGCGCTCGCCAAGCGCAGTATTTACTTCGTTATTGTTCGTCGTTCGCTACACCGTTAAAGTTCTATCGCTTGCTTCTGCTGAATGCGCGCGCGCATGTTAAATCAGTTTGTAGTTGGTATTAAATATGTACGCGCGTTTACACAAACGACTCGAACGCTTAGCCGCCGCAGCTTAACGCACTTGCTTGGGGACTAGCGCCGCTTGAATTGAATTGGACTCGCACAGCGCGTATGGTACGCCGTCGTTATTTTGCGTGCTCGACGCTTGAGTGCGCCGTGTTGAACGCATAGGTCGCGCGCCCGTCGGCGGTGGATTACTGGTGAACAAATCACACATACAAGCGCAAGCGCGTGCGTTTTACGGCATTAGTGCGCGTTTTAGTTTGTTTGTGTGTATGTGGAAATTGAGTGCAAGACAAGCAAATAAAAACTAATTCACATGAAAAGCCGTGCAAACAAATAAGAGTGTAATAACAAACAAACAAAAAAATACCAAAAAAATACAAAACAAAGAAAAAAAAAAGATATAAGAAAAAGTTGAGAAGTAGCAACAGCAACAACAACAGAAAGTACATAAGAAAAGTGGCAGCATTTTTATATGCGGTTGGCTCCAAACTACTGCCTCTAGCATTCGCCGCTCTTAAACAATACCAATACAATGCGCTGCTGACTGCTTTTCTGCGTCTCCTTGCGCGCTGCTGCTTCTTCTTCATCTGCAGCGCTGTTCATCGCTGTTCTGTTCTGTTTGTATGTACATATGTATGTACTTGCTCGCCTGTTTTGCGCCAGTTAAAGGGTTCTCGCCGGTCTTATCGTTGCCGGTTGTGCTGCGCTTTGGCTCTGTCTTTTGGGGGCAGCTTTGCTTTCTTCGCGCGATCGTGTCGGTAGTGTGTGACGAGTTTTGAACGCAAGCAGTCGGTGTGCGGCGCATGCCGATTAGAACGTTACGAAAAATACAAATACATTTCGTGCCACGGAGTCGCATGCGCATTCGTGTTGCACTCAAAGGATCACACTTGTGCTGAGAGTGACAGTGTTCATAGGTGTTTGGGCGAAAATTAACGAAGCGGCTTCGAGTTATGGCAAATAAAATGATTGCCCTAAAGATAAGTGCGGCTTGTGTTGACATTTAGCGTGTGTGTAAAATCGTTTTGCCGTAAAGTGATAAAGGATATGCGGAAATACTAAGAAACCGTGGTGCGAGCAGCAAGTGTATGAATTAAATTAACCAAAGTGGAATAATTGTTGCAAGAAAAAATTGTTAAAACATAAAAAAGGAATATGTGCGTATATAAATATAAAAAAATATATTTGTATGAGTTATTTTTTAAATAAGAAAGAAGCATTAACAACAAAAAATGTTTAAAAATACTGTGCAAAAAAAAAAAATAATTAAGCTGCATTTGTGCTAAAAATAGCTTTATGGTGGAAATAAAAAATTACGTTTATGTTAAAAAACAAAAGCAAGTGTTAATTCAAGTGCAAAATTTAAGACAAATTGAAACAATGAGCATGATGTTATTATCACGTGATTTATAGGTAATTATATGCGCAAATTTTACCCTACTTTTAGGGGTATCATAAAGTCTCATAAAGTTATCAGGAATGGAAAACATAGCGCAGAGAATTGTAATTTTTAAACAAGTGTATAAATTTATGATTTGACGACAAGTTGTGAGCACCCTATATTTCACCTAAAATGCAAAATAACGTAACAACATTTWCCGAAGTTTAGAGGGCAAAAATTAAACACGTAATAAAATGAAACAAGAGTGAAACAAAATTGAAATATTGMWTAAAAGTGGATTATATCTGATAACGGAACCTTAAAATGTTGGACATAATTTGTAGTAGGGGACCATAATCTTATAACCKATGAAACACTCAATTACGAATTTTTTGATCATACGTTATTTTGCCTCTAAAAAATTATTAAAAATACCGCCTTAAGGGTTGGTAGGGTTTTATTCTAGAATAGAATTTTTTTTACATATCGTGAGGTCGTGGTGTGGTGAATAAACAAACTTTTTCGGAATTTTTTGATGACTGATCTGTCGGAGGAATTTGCTGGTTGAATGAGATGCGTTTTTTTTTTACGGGCGGGCACGATTTCTCATGTTTGGATCATCTGAAGCACAAAAACGCAAGTACGTAAATGGTTATCGGCCCTACAAGAATCATGAAAAAATGTTGATAAATAAAAAAGTAATTAATGTTATTTTTATTTAATTTTCGCCATGTTTTTTTACATAAATTTTGTCATAACATTGTCAACAAATTATACAAAATTATGAATTATGGAATAGGGACGAATGCCAGCCAAAAGAGTTAAAGAAATCGGTTGACCGGAATCATGTCCGCCAGTTTAAAAAAGTGTGTTTTGTAAGAAAMGTGTTTAAAGTTTGAGGTGTGCACTCCGAGCGCTCCGACCGTCGAGAGGTATTCTTATTTTTGGGCCTTTTTCGAAACCTTGCAATGGAAAAGTGGGTTTCTACATTAATTGTAAGTGTATAAGGGAACAGGAAATGCACAAAAAAATTGTTATGAAGTGTGTGAAACATTATAGTACGCGTTATATGTACATACAAAATACTTTTYTTTTTGACAAAATATGAAATTTTGCCACTACTTATGAAACAAGCAAGGAAGCGCCAAGTTCCGGTATAACCGCATATTTTATACTATTGCAGCTAGGGCTCTAAGACGAGTTCACCCGATTTTATTCATTCTAAGCACAAATGTGCACCGTTAGAAAAACACGTTCTCTCAATTTTATTAAAATAACTCAGATAATTTTTAAAAATTTTATTTTAGCTAATTTAACCTATTTTGGATACACAGAAATACTATTATCAGCAAAGGATTCTCTCTGAATTTCAATAATATATCACGTATATTGACCGATATGTCCTCTCATATCATTTCAGGGGTAAAACCTAATGTCCCTGGCGCATTTACTTATTAATTTATCGCGCTTTAGTATTTTTTAACAGCATGGTTATGGGGAGTGAGCTGAGTTGCGTTATCATACAATTTCACCCGTTTTCACGTTGTCGGTAGAAGTTTTTATAATATTTGGCGAAATTGTTTGCTTTAGCTTTAGTGGTTTAGGAGATATTTTGATTAAATATTTATGTTCTGAGTTCTGCGGCAAGCTCACTTTTAAAAAAAAAATGTCCCAACCCATGCTACTATCTCCTGTGCCAAATTAGAGTCGTATATCTGAAATTAGTTTTATATCAAGATATCTCAATTTTTACTCAAGTTAMAACTTRWTCGTCTCGWGTTTCTGMTCATTTATAAATTTTCGCTGAAAAAGGATGTTCTTTTTTATTCGAATTGTCTGTGAAAATTTACCACAGGAATGCACACATTGAATACCACCAGAAAGTATGGTTTTTAACGAAATCATTTTGATTTTTCAAAAAAGTCTGCATTTTTAAAGCGAGATCTTTTGATTAATAATTAGGGACTTTTCTCCATTTTAAGTGAAATAAGCGTTCTTTTATAATATTTTAATTAAAAAAAGTACAATGCGTTTGAGACATATGTAAGTAGAAGTGTTGACACCGAATGTGGTGAAAGAATGTGTTTGTTTTAGCATTTTAAAAATAAAAACCCAAAAGCTTAGCTATTTGAGTTTCCACATAAATTTTGAAATTATGTGAAAAAACAGAAAATAATAGTTATTCCTTAATTTATTAATAAAAAAAATTTAAAAAATCAAAATTATAAAGTATTTGAATAATTTTTGTAGTCCTCAAAAAACAAAAAAATTATATTTTTTTCTCCTGTCTGAAGTTTAATTTAATATCCCAGTTAGCTTTTCGAGGCAGTTTAGACACYAACTATTAAAATTTTGTAGATCAAATTTTGAACTTAACGAACCATTTCGTGGCTTATGCCATGATTTTAATGCTCATTCCTGCACATTTGATTTATCTGATTCACTTTTCGAAATTAAAAGGACCATAACTCTTATTTTGTAAGCGAAATAATAAAAATCGAAAATATCAAATGAAAAATAATTATTAAAATTGATATTTTGCTAAATTCTCATAACTATTACAGTCCCCGGAAAAAGGTGTCAAAAGTTGCGGCTCTTTCATTATCTCTATTAAGAATTTCGTTCACTTTCTAGCATTTTGAAATGCTTCTGTACTGGCCTATAAAAGCCGCATGAATAATGTTTCCTATTTATCTGATTTTTTTTTTATTGATTTATGATTTAAGTGCTTTTCAGTTAAGAGCAGAACTTTACTACATACTGCGTCTTCATATTGCTTATAGCACCTTAATGTAAGTTAAACTGGTCTTACAAAATTAAAAATATTGTGTATAATTTTTTCATAGGAAATTCCTGTTTAATAGTGTTTTTTGCTTACAGTTTTTCACAAAAGTAAGTATTAAGAAAAAGTTTTGTAWAAAATGTATCTACTTAATGCAAAATAGCGTTAATATCCCTGTTTTATGCTAAAATTTGTCATTACTTTTTGCTTCAGCGTTAACTCTTGTATAARGCGCCATATTTGATTAAAATACTTCAAATTTCAATGTGATAAGCAAGAAAAATTTTGTAAACAAAACTACGAATTAGATTGCTCTCTGAATGATACTAAGTAGGAATACTAAATTAAAAACATCTCACGTTTGTCGGTCCATAAGGTGAGATGATGTAGTTTCTTTTAATTCTCGTAAGTAGGCTGAGTATCATTCACATAATCATTGCATCGTCAGAGTAATTGAATGTATCACTTACAGGTCGCTAAAGTACTGCTTTCTGTGGAGTCATCTTTTACATTTCTTCAGGATGGCGTTCCATATATCTTGACTTCAGACTTCCATATCTTAGGACCTGCGTTCAGGAGCCGTTCTTTGTAACCGTTTTACATTAGCGCTGTGATTCTTCACGTTCTTAGGGTTTTCCACGTTTTGCGTCATTTTAGATTTTTGTTTAGCCTTACCATCAATCTACTAATCCTGTTCCCAACAAAAAGGCCATTATTTCAAGATATCATTTTTTATTTCCCTTTTTTTGCTGGTAAATTATAATGTTTTGCATGAATGTAAGATAAAAATTCGCAGGATCAAGCATGTCTAAAGAGATCTGAAGTGAATTTGCCTAATGCTCTTGGCCACTTTCTATGTGACGCGCCATGATGAAATGGCAAAACCTTAAAGAACGAATTGACAAAACTTTACACAAATCCGAAAACAAATGTGGCCACCACACGCTGATAAAATAACGTCAGCCCTATTGGTAGACGCTATATTTACAAATATAAACAAAATTGTGGGATAAGCATAGCTTGATTTTATCCGCTGTACTTCAGAATGTATAGAATGAAAAATTGTATATGTTTATGTTGAAAAAATAATAGAAATTAAAGCATATAAAATAAGAATTTTTTTTTTAATACTTGAAATACTTTTTTGAAACTGTGTTTTGTGTTTTGCTGTGAGGTTTTTGGCGATCGTGCACCCGTTAATTTTAGTAAAAATAAATCACTGATAAAATAATCAAATATTAGTTTGTCAAAAAAGTCTTGCGGTATTTTCGCTAGTTGGCGCTGAGAGCGCGTAGTTCTAGTTTTATTCGTCGCATCGGGTCAGCCTATACCTTTTTGGAAAGCTCATTTCACGCGCTAACATGTGTTTGATTGCTTCTTTTAAGTCATTCGTGAGTTATAGCGTCGCAAACATGGAGCAAAATAAAGAGAAACTACGACATATTTTGCAGTACTTCTACGATAAAGGCAAAAATGCATCTCTTTTTTTATGAACAATTGAAAATTCAATCAAAAAATACCGCAAGACTTTTTTGACAAACTATTATATAACATATTGCTATTTTCACTTACTTACATATTTATCTCAAAATAATTTTTAATGTTTTAAAATCTTAAAATTTTTGAAAGCCCCAAGTGCTTATGCACAAATCATAATTGTCAGCGTTATGTTAAAAAGGCAATACAAATTACATAAAAAAATAAAAAAAACATTGCAATAATAACAAGTGCTACTCGCGATGCAGACATTTCGTTGAAGAACTGCAATTTATAAATATCGTAAAAAGTCAAGTAAATAAGCAAAAACAACAATAATATCACATTAACACTGTGTAGGCGGCATTTTACAGAGCGCATTGCATTGAATGCTTTGATTTAATTGCAATTATTTGCAACCAGTGCAATTTGCGCGCACACACACACGTGACTGCAGCGAGTTCGCAGCTGGAGTCTTTTGTCAGAGGCGGCCAACAAAGCGGCAAGTGCAATGAGCACACACACAAGTCAGCAAGTTATCGCTCATATGTGCATCGCTATGTGAGTGCGCGTATGCATAACTGTAGCTAATGTTGGTGTCAAACTGTTGACAGTGGCAATTGCAGGCAGTTAACGATCAATCAATCACTCGCTGTGGCCAGCGCTGCGCCGTGATAACTGAACCGCGTGTGTGTGCTGTGGGAACATGTGTGATATACTTGCAGGTAAATGTGCGCTTGTGGACGTAAGTAGTAGTAAAGTAGCGACGGCGGCAGCATCAAGCTGTGCGCGCCGTCAAATGCTGTTAGTTGTTTGATTTTGTGGCGAAAAAGTTGAAAAATAGTATGAAATAAAGATAAAAAAAAAACTGTTATAATGGCTTAATCAATTTATGGTTATTATGGGCAATCAATCATTTCGAAAAAGAAATTGAAGTTTGTAATAAAGTCTATAAATATTAAAATTATGCAACTGTTGATAATGAAATAAAAACATTAAAAATATATAAAT
>NW_017537434.1:911572-912955 GCF_001853355.1 Bactrocera latifrons
AATTATGAATAAGAAAATAAAAACAAAATATCTGATGAATGACACAAAACCCCAAACCTTATAAAAATATTTAAATGCATAGTTATTAATTTCATAATAGTTAAAAAAGAAAATTATGAAAAAACTTATAAAATATTGGCAAAAGGTGTTACAAGGGTATAAAACATCGCCGAAGCGGCTGAACCAAGCAACTTGAAGTTTTTCCACGACCTTCTCAGATATAATAATATTTTGTCAAAAAAGTCTTGCGGTATTTTTATTGAATTTTCAATTGTTCATAAAATTCAATAATTTTTGATACCTCATGCCCAGCTCTTGACCGATGCTACGGCTGCTACTATGCCGGTCTCTTTCGACCAATTCAGCGATTTAATCACAATTTTCGACGCCAGGCTTTTCGGAGCGTGGCGCATTTTGGACCTCTTCTACACCGGATCGAAAACGTTGAAACCATCGTTGTGCGATGGAAATGGAAACTATATCGGGCCCATAAACTGCACAAATTTTATTGGCGGCTTGAGATGCATTTTTGTCTTTATCGTAGTAGTATTGTAAAATATGCCGTATTTTCTCTTTATTTTGCTCCATGTTTGCGACGCTATAGCTCACGAACGACTTGAAAGAAACAATCAAACACGTGTTAGCGCGTGAAATGTGCTTTCCAAAAAGGTATAGCATGACCCGATGCGACGAATAAAACTAGAACTACGCGCTCTCAGCGCCAACTAGCGACTTTTTTGACAACCATTATATTGCCAGGTAATGATGAAAGAAATAGAGTAGATTTTTTAAGCCTTTCTGAAGAGTACATTATATTATAAACAGCTTCTTTTTAAAGGCGTTATTTTGTCAAAATCAACATTGTTTTTGTTCTTTGCTCATTATTTGTTTTCGTCCATAGTAACAATAAATATATTTAGTTTTTGGTTCTGAAAGATTTTTAAGCAGAAAGATCATACTCTCCGTTAACCACCTTTGTTCGGTGGTGCGCCTAGAGACTGGCTACGCGATCAAAGAAGTCAAAAATTGTTAAAAATGTATCCTCTGTTACACCGGTCGACACAATGCTTGGGTATGACTTCTGTATGTTAAATTTCAAATTATCCTACAACAATAATGAATTCTTTGTGGTTGAAGGTTGCTTTAGTAAAAATTTGTTGCGTAGAAGAACTTTTCCAGAATTTTTTTTAAGAAATTTATTCAAAACTTTATGGTGTCTTTTAACTATATTTTAGTACTTAGTATTAGTAAAAATATTTATTTGTAAAGGAACTACAGCTTATCACCGGCACTGAACTGGATTTTCTGAAATCATAAAACCAAACAGATTTCGTTAAAATAATATTAAACCTGGTAGTTAATCAAAAAAATAAGCAAAATTAA
>NW_017537434.1:913622-919270 GCF_001853355.1 Bactrocera latifrons
TTCTTATTTTATTAAAAATTTTGTTTAATTTATTGCAATAATTTATTTTGTTTTTACGCGCTTGCGTGCATTGCCTGTAACGCCCAGCACTTTTCAGGCATTTACTCTGCTTAATTGCCGCTGTAGCAGAGTGAGATCAGAGTGTTGGCGTGAAAATCTATTATTTTGCTATTAAAAGTAAACAGATTGTAATCAAATTGTTAGCAAAGAAAAATCCATTAAAAACTGCAATTATTGAGCGTWCAAAGGTGAACAAAGTTAGTCTAAAGATTTAGCAAGAAAAGTTGTAATTAGAACTAATTGGCAAAATTGAGCGTGAAAAATGTTTAATAGAAGTCAATATTTAAAACACTGACCTTAACCAATCAAAATGCCATGTAATTTATAACAAATAATCAAGGAAGTACAAATTGAATTAATTATAATAAAATACCTCATAAATAAATAAAATAAAGTAATTACAAATATAAAATAAAATAGAATAAAATAAAATAAAATAAATAAAATAAAACAAAAATACATTAAACATAAAAAACAAACCAAATAAAACAAAATACTTAAACTAATAATTTTAATAAATTTAAAAAAATGACAAGTTGAGTTCAGGAAGATGTCTTGAGTTTGAGTAGTGAACGAAATTTAGGCGGAACTGAGCTCTCGCAAAACCAGATGCATTAAAGGATTGTGAAATATATGTATTATGTAAAGCTGTCTTCAAAAATGCTTTGTAAAAAATCTGACGCCATAATTTCCGACAAATTTCTGCTTAATTTATGACAAGAACCATATTCAATATTCACTTACCGCACAAATTAATTAAGATACCACTTTAAGAGAGAGAAATTAAATCCGTTTATATTATAGAGGAAGAGAAGAAAGATATTAACCGATGCCACAAATTTGACAAATTTTTGATATACTGGACATTATAAGGCTGACAGATAGATATTTGTCCCGGCCAACTAATCATTTTGACAAACATATAATATTTAGCGAAAGTGGTTTATTGTGTACTCTCCTTTTATTACAATACTTCGTTTCAGCCAGTTGAATTAAAAAGATTAAGTAAAACCGCAAGATTAATGGATTTCACCTTGTTCATTTACCCGTTAGCGTGAATTCTTCTTCTTGCGACTGCGCTCCAGTACCACTGCATCGTGCTCCTACGGGCTTCTTCTTACGGGAGTCCTCTACCTTCACTTTAGCTGCGAATAAAACCATGAATCCTAATTCCAAGTATATTCTTCTGGCGATATCGTCGGAATGTTAATCTATTTTTGAGTGCTGATAACAACCAGTCTAAGGTAGACCACTTTACTTTGTCTTTCGCACAATAAAGTGGAGCAGAAAGAGATTCAGAATCATCTCTAGTATAGCGGTTGGGCACGTGCTCATGGCACCAGTAGTACATATGCTTGCCAGCCTCTGCGTTCTCGTTAGCTCTTTTTCCACAATTGTAGTCAGACTCTTGATGATGGCCAACGTATTTCTTTGCGAAAATAATTTTTTTAATCAACTCAATTCTCTTCAAGGTTGATACATATACATATAACGACCCTCAAACTTTTATTTGTCACTTTTGTAGTATGATTTGCTTTGCTTCAAAATAGGCCTCAGTTTCGGTGATCACCACTACACTCGACGGAAATTTCTTCCCACTCAGCATTCTTTTGAGATCTGAGTACGGGAAATAGTCGCTGAAGGCCAGATATGGAAAATATGGTGAATGTAGAAGAAATTTGAAGCCCAAATCATGGATTTTTGCTATCGTTTTAGCTGACTTGCGACGCGGTACATAATCTTAGAGAAGCAGCACTTTCTTTTTCTTCAAATTCAGTCGTTATTCGGCGTTTTCATCTTTCAATAATGTAATATAATAGTCACTCTTGATGGTTCTTCTATTTTCAATTACAAATATTATTACATGTGCATCCYAAAATACAGACGCCGTAAACTTGCGACTTGACTATTGCCTTTTTCACTCTTTGGAGCGGGTTCAGCGAGAGTAGTTTACTCSGATGACTGTCGATTGACCTTCGGAGTGGCATTGTCACATACCGAGCCAGAACCTCGTGTTATTTATCATGCTTCGAATCATCAACTCGTCGATGTTTTTGGACAAAAGTGAGCTCGATATAATTCACAAACTAATGATCTGATAGCCACTGATAAATTTATACACGCGTCCGTTGAAGGTTAGGACTGACTTCAGATAATATGGCGCAAAAGGCGCAAAAACAACCTTCCGATGATTTTTGGCTGTAATTTAAAAAAAAAATGAAAAACTTTGATTCTGCTTGTGGATTATTTTTATTTGGTCTTTTAAATTTTTTACATCAAGTCGAGAATATGATATTTACGAGATGGCCGCCGTCACAGTTGATTGTCATTTGAGCCCTTTTTATAGCATTTTCTTTCATTTTGGCCAGAACTTCCGACGATAGGTCCTCACATTCTTGACGGATATTGTCTTTAGGAGCTGCAAGAATCTGAGGCTTGTGAGATTTTACTTGCCAGTGCAAATCGCCAAAACGGGAGATTAGGAGCCCGGGAAAGTTATCCTTTAGCATATCGGTTGTGGCAGGTGCAGTGTGTGCCCTTGCACCGTTCTGTTGGAACCACATGTTTTCCAATCCCAATTCATCAAGTTGCGGCAAAAAGAACTCGTTGGTCATTGCTTTGTAGCGCYCACCACTCTCAGTAACCGTTTGGACCGCGACGTCTTCGAAGAAAATGACTCCTCCAGCGAAACCGCACACCATATAATGACTTTGAGCGGGTGTGATGACTCTTCGTGGGTTACACGCGAATTTTAAGTGCCCCAGAAGCGTCAACTTTGCTTATTTACTTAAACGCTAAGATGGAAATGGGCCTCATCACGCATGATTATTTTGGATGCAAAATCATCTTCCTTTTGATAGTGATTAAGGATGGCTTGTGCGATTGTGTTAGACGTGATTGGTGRTCAGCAGCTAACAGCTGATGCATCGTCTGGASTTTGTWCAGAAACATCTTTAAATCTTGTACCGAAATTCGCTGTAAACACCGTCGACTGATACCCATTTGCRWGGCACGTTAYCTGATCGATGTGTACGGCGCTTCCATGACATTCTCGGCAACAGCAGCAATATTCTCTGSAGAATGGCTATTYCGGGGTCTGCCACGCCTGACAGCATCTCTTGTTGTGCAAGTCTCGGCGATCGGCTGAACTTACTTAGCAGTGTTTCACCTGTAGGCTTCGGACGGCCAGGAAATCTGCGACGAAATTCACGTTGTCCCAAAGTCACCGACCGATTATTGGCAAAATAAATAGTCACCAATAACCCACGTTCCATTGTTTTTTTAACGTGTATTTCGCATGTGTTTACCACACAAATGTCGAAACAGAACTGACATAGAGATTAATTGCAAAATTTATAGCATTTTCTGATAGGAGAATTACTTTTGCGCCCCCTGTATATACTATATGTATAAGTATACATATGTATAGATTATTTTGAAAATTTTGGTATTATAAATCTTATATTTTATATGTATATATTATAAATGTATATGTATATACAAGGATTCTTAACCACATATAAGTTTCATAACACCAAAAATTCAAAAAAAAAAAAAACATATTTTTTTAATATTATTTGTAAAATATATTTTCATATATATACAAACCGTTTGCCAATATAAATTTAATAACTGCATGCTTCACTAACAYATACATATGCAAATATTAAAAAGCGCATTAGCAATTTAAAACGCTGTCAATTCAATTRATAAATCAAGAGATAACAGAATGACAACTCGATTTTGCGCTCAATTGAGCTTTTACGGCACTCAATTTCAAACGGCAAATGCATGCCACACACACACACATTCACCGAAAAATAAATGTGCGCCACTTAATTTTTTCCAAGCTTTCAATAAGTTTGCCGCGTTTTTTGTAATTGGATTAAAGACAAATGAAGTGAACGCGTTAAAGAGTGCGACAGCGATAAGCAAACAAATTGACAATAATGCAATAGACAAGTGCGTTGCATGCGACACATACATTTTATTGCCAGCGAAATGCAATTGATGAACGTTTATAGTTATATATAGTATAACATTTACATATGGATGTAAATATGCAACTATTTTTATACGAGCAAACACTGAATATACATATGTATTATTGTTGTTGTTGTATTATTTATTTATTTTTGTTGTTCTAGTACAGCTGAAATATTTCCAAGCTGACATCATGTTCTTGTAAGGCATACACGCATATATAACACATATGAGCATACTTACCTACATACATGTGATATACATATATATCCATATCGTCGTATAAAATGCAAAATAACATATCTTCAAAAAATCTTAATTGAGTTTTTGTTGCTAAAGATTCACTATAACATATTGCATATGTATATTTAACATAAAATTTGCAGCTTTAGTTATCAGATATAACCAATAGATAACCAATATATAACCAATAGATAACCAATATATAACCATTTTATAACCAAAACACAATTTTAACTTACGAAAAGTGATGTTACGTTGTTTTGCATTTTAGGTGACGATACACATATATTATATTATATGTCTGTATTTAATTATTTATTTCYATATACTTATGTATGTATATATCTCACTGTTCATCTGTCTCGTTGACGATAAGACATTATGCTAATTACTATGTAAATATGTGTGCATACTTCTTATGCACTGCTTGCATCCATACACATGCACACACACACCTGCATACAGGTAGACACTGCCAGCCAGCGACAGACGTAACTATACGCTTGATTTCAYACAAATGCTCCACATACCTATATGCGCGCACATCAGCAAATAATTGTAACTGTTTATTTACATACTTTTGTATGTATATTCATATATATTTATATATGTAATGATACATTGCATTCACCAGGCAGTTTATTTGCTTGCACTCTCATTTATTTTCCTCCACATTTTATTTAATTTTTATGTTTTCATTTTTCATTTCGGCGTGTGTGCGTGTAAGTGTTTATTTCATGTTCTTACGGCTATTTGTTTAAGTTGTAAGTGTGAAATTGCATGTGTAAACTGTTATTTATAATCAGATTTATTTCACAAAGTTTGATAAATAAATTAACGATAAGCGGTTTATCTAAGTGTGTGGCATACGAGCGCAAAACCGGCGATTACACTGAATTAGTGCTGGATTTGGGCTGTTGTAAATCACATACATATACATACACATATTTGTCTTTGTGTATGCATTGTTATTGATTTTAAATTCAATACAAGATAGTTATTCGTAAAAAAAAATTAAAACTTAGCTAGACTTTGACTTTGTACTGGTCAACAGTGGATTAGAACAAATAACGTTCAGTTTGTATGAGAGCTATATGTTATAGTGATACGATATCGGCCGTTCCGACAAATGAACAGGAAGAAAAGTACATATGTGCGCATAATTTCAGAATTATTTCTCAAAAAATGAGGGACTACTTCGCTTATATACAGACAGACTATTCGTCTGTACAGGACATTGTTAAATCGACACAGCTCGTTATAATACTTATTTATGTATGTACATACATATATATATATATATACATATATTGTATATGGTCCGACGGTTTCTGTTGCGTGTTACAAACATCTTGGCTAAT